>NC_048893.1:24286556-24472345 GCF_011077185.1 Oxyura jamaicensis
TTTATTTTATTTTATTTTATTTTATTTTATTTTATTTTATTTTATTTATTTTATTTTATTTTTCTGTTGAAAGACTTTGTACTTATGGGTACTAGTTTAACAGAGCACTTCCATTAGCAAAACATTTTAAGACAACCACATCATGCAGAAGATATGTGATGACTACATGCTCACCTGTGCCTCCCAAGGCATCCACACATCTTTCCAGCCTCATAAAGAGTAGCCATTATTTCTCTACAATATGTAACAGTTCTTCTTCTTATTATTATTTTATTATTATTATGGTGGTGTCATCACAATGGGCCAATAAATGGGCCAGTAAAGGGGTTAAGATTATTCAGCTGGGGTGCTGATAGAGATCTTTCACATGGATGTGAGAAATTATTATACAAGTAAATAGAGTATGTGGAGATACAGGACATGGTATTTTGTCATTCTTATGGACAAGTAGAAAAAGACAATGATATACTTCTGAAATGATTGATCTAGCTATTCAGTTTGTTTGAGGTCAACTACTGCAGCATGATTACAGCAGAACAAGATAATAGCAACCACTATGGCACAGAAGTTACTTTAGAAAGGAAGTAACTTTAAGTGCATTACATCTTTTAAGCACTGACTTTTGACAAACTAGTCCAGGTGATACTTCTAAAAGTAAAGTCAAAAATTAAGTTTAACCATTTTCACAGCTAGTGAAAGCAAGGTGGCCAGGATAAACAAATAGTGAAGAAGGCCACACAGAAGTCTCCATTGCAGCTGGAATGAGGACTGATGAGCCTTTTGTGTGCTGCCCCACACAGAGTCACTACACTGCTTCTCAACTCTGATCTGTTGAACTGAAAAACTTGATCAGAACGTGCCTGACAGTTATGTTCAGCGGGCTGAGAGGAAGTGGCTTGAAAGCTGAAACTGAGGGAAGGAGGGAGGACGTCATGCTGAACTGCTGTGATAAGGCTGGGAGGAAGTCAAGCATCGTACTGTCAGCGTGTGATCTTAACCATTTCGATCAAATGGGCCATGTGTAAAACTCGCATTCCAAACAAGGGTCTGTTGAAAAAGCAAGATATTTTTCAGGTCTGATAGATTGAAAATGTTTTGCTGCCATTATGTACACTTTATACTTATTCTTCATAGTCCAGTGGGACTGAAAAATGAGTATAAGCATTTTTGTTCATTGTTTGATTACTGGGTTTTAGGGGGTTGTCTCTTTTGTGGGCTGTTTTGCTATATTTCTTGAATTATAGAGGTATCCCTGATATCATAAATAGGTTATGGCTCCAATTATTCTATCACTAAAGCCATTGTTCTTAGGATTCAATTTTGCAAAAATTGCAATATAACCAAAGTATAACCAGTTCGGAATCCCTGTGAAATACAGTATGAAGTAGCTGAATAAGCTCTCGTTTATGTGATTAAATCAATCACTATACAGCTGTGTTTCAATGCACTTTTAAAATTAAAGGATATTGAAGAGACTTTGTTTTGGAAAATAAGGTAAAACCAGGTAGTGCCAAAACAGAGAAGTAATAAAATGTATAGAAGGCTGATAGCTAACGTGCTTGTTTTAAACAGACTTTAGAAAGATGTTTACAGGGAATATTTGGGGCTAGTTTAGAATCATACCATCATATGAAAACAGGTCACAGTTTTATAATGTGTTCATACAATTATAAACAATATATTTAGATTATTTCTTCCTTCATGAGTGTCGATATTAAGATTTAAACAATACGGGAAAGGGAAATTTAGAATCTTTGCCATCAACATGCTTGTCAGCCTCCGTAAAGAAACATTCCCAATGCATTCTTTCCACTCCTTAACAGAGGTCTTTAAGTAAACAGCAGTAGGTGAGTGTTTGGAAGGCACTTTCCAGATGAAAAGTACTTGAGAGTTGGTAAATCTTGGGCGTTAACGGAGATACTAACCAAAACACCTTCAAGTTGGATTTTCTCTCTCTTTTCTCCTGGGGTTTCTTCTTCACTGAGGTGTATTCCCAGTGCACAGTGTTAGAGAAGAAGCAGGGCAAAACTGTTTGGATATAAGTGACTCTTTCAGAGGTAACCAGTACTTCTGAAAACAGCACCTCCATGTGTGAAAACATGCTTTAAGTCAGCGTCTAAGAAAATTTATACTCTGGATTAAAATGATTAACATATAAATTTGATCTGGGGGGGAGGAGGTAATTTTAAAATTATTCCTACTTAACTTATGTTTATTTCTTAGTTCCTTAGCCATTCCGAGTGTACTAGGCTATTAGGAAGACTCATGAGAAATGTATGGTAGACCTTCGTATATTAAAATAAGTGCTTGACCAATGCTACCAACTGCGGAAGCATTTCTTTTTTCTATACATCACTAACTAACGAACACATGCTTTTTTATTGTGAGTTCCTTTAACTATTGGCAATAGACATTCCATCTATAGAATGTGCTTTCTTTAAAACAAATATTTAAGCTCCAAATAACAGGACAGAGAAATTAAACCCATCTCAAAAATTATTTAAATCAAGAATACCATACCCAAATGAATTCAGAAGAGAGAAACACTCCAACCTGTCACCCTTTCAAGCACACCACGTCATTGAACACTTATGGAAACAATTTTTAAATATCACGAGCACTTTTAACCCTCCCCTTCTCCCCTCCCCCCCCCCAAAGTTAAATGTAATTTTACACCCACCAGAATAAAATAAAAATAAAAAATAGTAATAATTAAAAAAAAAAAAAAAACAGAGCTGTAAAAACATTTCATTAATCAAGACAGGGAAAAATATTCCTGTATTTCTAACAAGAAAGGATTCCCAAATTCCATAGCACCTCCCTGACTGACCAACCCCTTCCAGCCTTTAACTACACTCAGACTTGCAAACTTTTTCCAAATATCTATCCCACATGTCTTTTCCTGAGAAGAAAAAATAAAACTTTATTTGAAATAACAGGGCCACAATTTTGCAAGTGGAAACACTATAACATTATTTTCATATTGCTGCCTATTTCTGTTTTACCCATTCTCATGTGTAAAAATACAGTATAATAATTATTTATTTTTCTGTAAAGAAAGTGTTATCCTGATTAGGAAAATGAAATTAACTGTCCACCAAATAAATAAATCTGTATTCCACAACAAAATATACTTAGGATTCCTTCCATTTTACTATTTTTTTTATTTTTAGGAAAAATTATACAAAATTATAGCTGAACAACTGAATCTACATTATTTAGTTTAAGAAATCCTATCATTGTACTCTTAAACTTCAGTAAAACTTCTCTTAATTGGAAGTAACCGGTTTCATAAAAGTGGACATACACATCTGATTATATATGTATGATGTTGCTGGATATATTTTTATCTTTTATTTTAAAAAGGCACAGAGCAGTCACAACACAATGTACATATTAATGTTAGGGCTTAAAAATATTAAAAATATCAGTGGATCTTAACATTGTTCTTCATTTTCTTGAAGACATGAAGTGAGTGTTTCTCTAATTGAGTTGTAACATGCTAGCTTTCTTTTTCAATACATTAGGGATTTTTTTTTTTCAGTAGAAAAAGGAAACAATTAGAAAAAAGGAAATAAGTTAGCAAATGGATAATGTCATCTTTATTAAAAATAATTTAAATCTAATATGAAATAATATAGGAGACTATTGGTTATTCTAAAATGTAAGTTGTGATGCATGCAAGCACAAGTCTATAATGTATCATGCAACTTTTTGGCAATTTTAGCACACTCAAATTGTTCCTAAATATGAGATGTATCTAGAGGAAATAGCTGCTCGTCTTTACAGAACATCATATGCGTGTAAAAGCAAGATATGCATTTGGAAATGCTAAAGGAATGATCTTGTAATTCATTATAGATATATTGAAGAGTGGCATTTTTCTTGCTTTAGTTACATTATACGCAAAAACTTTTAAGCAACCCTAGAAAGAGTAACAAAATTGCAGAGACAGTAGACTAAATTCAGTTATTAATATAAAGTGCATAAAAAGTCACTCCCTTATTCCTCTTGCAGTTCTGCTTCTCAGAGATTTTTACTGTCCTTCAAAACTGAACCCTCTGCTGTCAAGACTAAGGCCACCTGGGTCCTACTTTTGTCACTTGTCATATCTATTGAACAAAAAATGTGCATGCCCCAGACATTCCAGTGGGATGAGGTGGGAAATGAGGAGGGAAAAAGAAAAAACACAACCAACCAACCAAAACAAAACTAGCCAAGAAAAGCAAGTTCACAGTACTACCATGGTGAGGCGGAACAGCAAAAAACAAACCTCAGAATTTCTAATCTTCACTGTATGCAGTTAAACAACACTTTGCAAAGCTCAGTAAAGAAGACAAGGATGCAAATTATTCTGTGCTAGTCAGAAAGAGAACCTAGCAGGATTTTTAGAGCAGGAAGCATAAATATATTTCCCCTTTTTCATTTCAGTCCTACAATAAATAAAACTAACAGCTGAGGCAAAAATATTGTTTCTTAAAAGCTTCTTAAAAAGAGGTAATACTGTCTACAAGGCATTTTGTTCTCTTGGCACACTGGATCTCAGCTTGTGGTATACAAATACCACCTAATCCTAAAAATTCACCCAAATGCCTGAGCATTGAGATGAAACCAGAAACAGCTGCACTGCTTAATGCCAAAGGCTCACCTGACATAGTGACTTTTATCACACAGCAATCACTGGGGTATGCCAAGAGACTGTAGGACTGTCATGCCATACAGGAACGCTTCCTTTGCTATATACCTCTTGTAATTTCTACTGATCAGTCTTTTTAGAGTTTTTGTTCCAGATGTGTTACTTCTGCATTTTATGCCTCCATATACTTTACTGCTATTAATTTTATACCCCGGTATGTTATATGGCAAGTTTTACAACGTAACCATGCAGTATGTGCAAAAATGCTGCTCTTTTATTCATTTTGGACTGACTACCTGCCTATTACTTCTATCAAAAGCCAACCTTTTCCATAGCACTCTTGGACCTACAGATCCCTGTTACATCCTTACCAAGCTGCATCTTTGCCAGCCAGAAGTCCCAACTAATTCATCCGTTTCTCAGATTCCACAGCACTGACTACTTTGATCCTCCTATGTGAGACTTTCCTAGTTTTACTACATTTTTGTAGAAGGGTGGACCAGAATTTTACACTACAGTAAAATCTAAGTACACCATCAATTTACACATTTTTCTGTCCTATTCTTTATTTCCTACTAAGTCATCCTTAGCACTTGTCTGACCTGCTGCTGAGCAGTGAACCAGTTTCCATAGAATTACCTAGAAAACTCCCAAATCACTTTCCTATTTAGCAATAGCTACTTCAGAGGATGTAGCTGCCATACACGGACCCCAGCTGCAGGAGGAGTCCCCGATGGAGCAGGTGGATGTGGCCTGGAGGAGGCTTCAACCCATGGAGAGCCCCCACAGGAGCATGCCCCAGGCCAGAGCTGCAGCCCGTGGAGAGGAGCCCACGCAGGAGCAGGGGGTCTGGGGGGAGCTGCCGCCTGTGGGGGACCTGTGCTGGAGCAGTTTGCTCCTGGGGGATGGACCCCGTGGTACGGAGTAATGTGGGAGCAGTTCTTGAAGAGACAAAGCATTAGGGACTGACTGCAGCCCCCACACCCTGTTCCCCTGAGCCACTAAGGGGGAGGAGGTGGGAGAGAGTGAATGGGGAAATTTAGTTTGTTTAGTTTTTCTGTTCTAGTTTGTTAATGATAGGCAGTAAACTGTTTTAATCTGCCTATGCAGAGTCTGTTTTGCCCATGATGGTAAACTGCGACCAATTTCCCTGTCCTTTTCTCAACCTTGACCCGTTTTCTATGGTATTTTCTCCCCCTGTTCCTTTGAGAAGGGTGAGTGAGAGAGCAGTTGTGGTGGAGCTCAGCTGCCTGGCAGGGTAACAACACTACATCTACAAGCTTGCCTTTTTTGTCTCCTCAACGAAGCTTTCCAATAAGTCTAATTAAAATGATGCCAATATCCATGTATTCACACATACACTAATTTTATTCTTTATCAATGTATAGAGAAAATGAAAATTAAGTTTGGAAATCCAACATGAAGTTTTCTAAAAAATTGCATTGTTTTTATTGCTTGCTAGCCCCTCTGAATCTATAATTATGTATAACAGTATCTCAAACAGTCCATACGTGAGTTCTGTCAGAACTCCCATGAACATTTGCCCCCAATCATTTGTTGCAGACTCACTTCTAAAGGTGCCTTCTCTTTGAGAGCAATCTTCATGCATGCTGCAGAAAGGGCCCTGGTATTCAAATTTGTCTAACATCCTACGCAGCAAAGAAATAATTTAGCTTGTCTGTCACAGTAAAATTTCGCTTCTTTTTGCACTTTAATCACCTGCTGACCTGTAAGCAGCTCTCACAGGTTTAGAAGAAAACAAAAAAGCACATACAGGCTTTAATGTTCTACATTTTTAACTTGTGCATAGCATTTTTTTTTCCACATTCGTCCATTTCTGTTTTCTTAACTTAGAAAGAAAATGCTTATGTACTTAGGAGGACTTTTTTTTTTTTTTCCTCCTTTGAGCTCTCTATGTACCTGTTCTATTAAAGTGTGTGTGTATATATATATTTATGTATATATAGTCAGATGAAACAGCAAACCACTTTGCTAAAACTTGAAACTTCTTTTTGGATTTGCAGACTCTGCACAATCTCAGGTATTATCACCACCACAGCGAAGGAGTTTGCTATCTACTGTCCTAATTCTTAATGTATTTAGTTTTCAGTCCTAGAGACTTAAATATTCTGTCCAAAGGAAGTCTAGATTACTTATTGCCTATTTAACTTAAATTCACTGCATGGCACCAGTTTCCAATTGAACAAATAGTTTCTCTTATCTCTACGGTCTCAACAGTCACACTCAAAACCAGGTATTCTAGTCCTGAAGTGTTTTTTAGACATAGATTTCCACAGAATGCATACAGAGTGGGCTAATTTCAGAGTTTTACTGGAACCTTAGTTATATTGCCCTTTGCTTTTGTTATCAACCTATATCTTAATCTTTTACGAAAGACAATCTGTTATCCATATTCATGTTTTCTTTCTTATTCATCTACTTTTTGCCAGTACATGAATTTAAAATTATTACTTTATTCTTTAAAAAGTGACAGAAGCCTGCTTTCATTTTTGTTTAGATAAAGCCTGTATTTTCTGCATGTACTCCTAATACTAATAATCCAAATTCTCTTCATTTCCTTGGCATTATTTGCAGTCATGCACTGAAATACTATTTTTCTCTCTCTCCCTCTACATGTTTGAAAAGATTTCAAGGAAAACTACCATGAAGGTCCATGAAAACTACCCTGACAGCCCAACAAGAATCCCAGTGCTGTAACAAAAAAAAAAAAAAAAAAAAAAAAATCTTTACTCCAAATGGAACAATTTTTTTTAGTAGTGGAAGGAAGGAGGGTGTGAAAAGGAGCAATAATTTTGTTTCTGTTCAGCACTGCTGCATAAAAGAGCCGCACAAAAACAACAAAAGGAAATTTTCAGTGAAATCTACAACCTATACCCAAAATAAACAAGATGGAATGAAAAATCCAAAATCTTTTCATTATATTAACAGTCAAGGGCAGTAACTGGCTCTCATTTAAATATAAGCTGATTTTGTGCTACAACATGCACAATGCTCAACTATCAGGTCTTTAGGATCCAAAGATTTATTGGCCTCCATTTAGGCTTCCTAACTTGAAATTCCCTGTTACGTCCAGGGATTCTACAGCTGGATGAACTATTTATCCCTTTATTTCTTTCTGACACCACATGTTGACACTTACATGAACATCACTGTCCAGGAAAGAATATGACAGGAATTTCTCATACAAACTTAGCTATATTCCTTTGAGATCATTTCAGGAACAACCCTTTTCTTTTTTTGACAAATGTAAAGAAGACATTAATTCGAGGAGTTGAGGTTGTTTTATTTTAACACCTAATACGATTCAAATTTAAAGGATTACTTGCACAAAAAAATAAACACATTTGGTATAAAAATTTATCATCACTTTAACACCTTTTTTCCTCTTATGGCCTGCACCTTCTCTGGAGCAGTAACATATAAAGACTAATGGCACAAGTTTGTTTTATCCTACAGCATTTTTTGTTTTGTTTTTACATACTCAAGTACTCTAGAGGACAACAGCCCGCTGTATACAAGAACCATTTTCTTCAGCCTGCTGAATTAAGTTTCATAAAGAACCAAAGCTATAAAGGCATTTTAAAAACCATTGTCTTATATTTTTTTTTAAGAAGCAATGACTTTCTGCACCATTTATATACATAGTGTTACATAACAGCTCTTGAGTACAGTACATGCAGCAGAATATATCTGTTGAATATAAAACATACATTTAAAATCTTGACTTATCAGAATTTTGAAGATTGAATAGTTGTAGAATGCCCATTGCTTAGAGAAAATGGTTTGATAGTACAAATGTCTGCATATGTTGGCCACTGGAACAATCCAAGGCTCACTGGAATAGTATCTGTAGCACATCAGTGTGCATAAACAATTTACAATATTAAAACACAACCAGCAAAATCAATAGTTCAAGATCGTATGACTGCTATGTTAACCCTTTTTTAAGTGGTTGCAAAGAAGTGTGGTGGGGGTTTCTCCCCCTACCCAAGTCCTCTAAAAAACCTCTAGTACACAATTTGTTTTCCAGATGAAGACGTTTATTTATGTCTACTGCCTCTTCTCTTCATTGCAGCCGTACACTGTGGACAGTACCATTTCCCTTTTGGTGCTTCTGTCAGTCCAACACATCCGTAATGGAACCACTCAATGGGACACTACAAAAACAGAGAGAGAGAAAAAAGGTGTGGGATCTTGTTTTTCCTTGAAACATCTATCACAAGTAAAATTCTATGAAAACAAAGCACTGGCAAAAAGCATAGATTCTGCCTTCCATGAGAAGTAATGGGACGAAATGAGAAAAGAGGAGGAATTCAGTTCCTAACATACACTCAAAAAGAATAAGGAAAGCAACAAAAATTCTAAGAGTCATATAGACTTACAAAAATACAAAGCAAAGTAAGTATATTGTGCTAATTAAAAACCTAGTTTGACATTTCAAGTGACAAAATGGTTATCACTCACGTCTGTTTGAATGCAGTAGTATCTCTGTAAGCACATGCTTACACTGAAATGTTCTTTTAAATCTTACTTTATTTGAATGGGATAAATTGTACTAGTAGTGACAGAGCTAGAAGTTCCTAGAAATAAGGAGTATTTTAAATACATCAAACCTTCCCAGGAAAATGTGAAGCCCTCTAAAAGAATCTGTACTGTGGGGACAGATCTGGAGAAGTTTCCCAAAGAATTGTTCAACTCATATGGACATTAATTCACATTGTACTTTTCACACAAACACTTAAGCTCTACTTCTGTTTAAATTTTTCCATAAAATTTACTATGAACCTGACACTACTACTTTTTCTAATATCTACTGCAAACCTCTACCTTTCTCTTCTTCATTCTTCCACTAACTGACTTTCTACATGATTCCTTCAGTCTCAATACAAGTCACGAAAGATGAAATAAGAAAAGTCTGAAGTAGTAAATGTGAAATCCATAAATATTAGAATATTCATGTGGTACATTTCCAATATTTAAAGACAGTTTCTTTCACGGTTAGAACATGTCTTTTTTTTTTTTTTTAATTTTCAACTGTTCATAGAGGGAAAGAAAACTGCAAATATGTAATTACAACCTTTAAGACCGTGAATAGGGGATGAAATATTCAAGTTTGTTTAATGCAAAGGTTCAAAGTTCAACTTATATTTTTTGTGTATGCTTTTTAAGCAAGTCTTTCAACCAGAAAAAAAATACCAAGTGGCAGTTTTGTTTAGAACAGAAGAGCTTCACAAACTTAAAAGTTCTTAAAAGCAAGTTTCCCAGTATCTGAATACTCGTTACACACAGTAATTGGATCTTTTTGTGCTTAAACAAAGAAAAATACAATTAAAAAGTTTTTTCTTCTGTCTCTATTCATTTCCACTTATCTTGTATGTGTAGAGCTTTTATTTATTTATAAAATCACTGCTAAGTATAAGATGATGTAGGGGACTTGAATGAATATATATTTTTTTTTTTTTGGGGGGGGGGGGGGGCCCCTGACAACAAACAAAAACCAAAGAACTTTATTGTTCCGTGTTTTCACTACAACTGAAAACTAGTAAGAAAAATACAACTGTAAAAACAGTTCTAAAGAGAAGCAATTCCTGTAAGCAAGTTACATGCACAAGGCCTCACTCGTGAACATTCAGAATGTCATTACTTACATCTTGGTTATCACAGCCTACCATTTCACCATAGGACACCTGGTAAAAAAAGAAAAATAAATAATTAAGAGTAATCAACATTTTTAAAGGGATAGAATTCAAAGCATTTTTATGTCTGGTATTTCCCTTGCATATGTGGCAATTTCAAACTCTATTTGAAAAAATCAGATACCTTTAAACGAATCACAGAATTCTATAAAGTCTTTTAAAAAAATCTAATATTTGAAATTATTAAATATGCCTGTTCTTATTTTATGCACAAGTGTCTTTTGCTCTCATTCAGTCTTTCAAGTTTCTGGGTGCCTTTTATGAAAATAGTATCTTCACCATTATTTATTTTGTAAAAGAAAAAGTAGGAGAAAACAGGCAGTATTTTAACTTAGGATTTTAATTAAAGTCACTGTAAACTTGTTCAATTCTGAATTTAAAAGTTCCTAAGATCTTTAATAAAAAGATTTGGAACTCTTCAAGTATGGTACATCACAGGTACATCACAGGAAATCTTTTTGTTTTTAGCTTCAGCAGTTGAGTTCATTATTCATATTACCAGTAAGTAGATAAAAGTTCTATTTATAGCATTGAAATTACGATCACTTAAAAAAAATGTTTTTTAAATGAACAATCAGAGAAAAAAGTTCACCCACAGTGAAACAGCAACTCTGGGTTTATTTCAGGTTGGAAGACATTCTTACCTGATTACAAATGCAGTAACGTGGCTCATTTGGATCATAGGTCCAGTCAACTTGGCTATTGGAATCAGACTCTGGTATTACTGCTGTTTGCTGAGACAGTTCTTGTGCCAGTGCAGATGAAGAAGAACACGACGATAGAGAGGATGAAGAGGAAGATGAGGAGGACTGCTGACTTGAGGATTTGTTGTTGTTTCTGTAAAAAAAGAAAAACAGCATGCCATAATTTGAATTCATTTACTTCCAAGTGGAATGATCTGAAAGCAATTCCTTGTTGACTGAAGCACTGCAGTATGTAAATTCCAAAGTGGCATTCCCCAACAGATTTCACTCAAGAACTGCAAGAGCTGAGATGGTAAAACTGAGTCTCTTTGGAGAAGTAAACCAGTCTTACCAGCTTGCAAGTACAAGATAAATTCCATTGATTAAAATAGCCTAATAGCTTTAAGCTGTCAAATAGCTTTAATGGATGTTTTTCTTCACAGAATTTTAATCAACAGACTTGGTGTCAAGTCTCCATCAAGAAAATATTACCGATAAAACAGGAATTTGCATTGAAGTAATGTCATATGTCACGTCCAATAGATAACAGTTTTTTGAAGATGACTGATCCTATGCTAATCTCTACTCCAGCATCACCAATCATGCCTCTGGAATAGTGCCACTATACAAATCCTATGCCTTTGCTTATAGGTCAGGTCAGACACTCAAGACATATGTAGATGAAAAATGCTTCTAAAAATAAAATTACTAACTGAACAGTGAATGAACACAACACTGTATGAAGGAAAAAAAATGCAAGTCGGTTTAAAATGCTGTGCACTCTGGGACAAACTCTTTCAAGCAAAACTTGACTAGAGTCCTCAAATGCTTTAAAAATTCATCCTAATCAGAAATAAAATTAATTCGGTTTTCTGTCTAAGATGGTCAGATGTCATAATGTGTTGTGACTACTTGTGAAGTGGCATGAAGAAAATCTCCAGATTTACTTTGAAACCATCTACAAAGCACTGCATAGTAATCCCCAACATTTACATTTAGGCCAAATGTCCTCTCCAGAAGAGGAAAAATATGAGGAAAGAAACTAGACAATGTAACAGATAAAAAAGCAAATCAGAACGTTTAAAACCTTGAAGTGAGTTTGCTTAAAGAAGAAGAGATGTGAGAGGAGAAAAGAAGAAAGTCCTGTACGAAAAATGACCAGCTGAGAATAACTGCTTTCTGCTTTTTTTCTCCCATGAATATTAAATGCAAATTATTTCTAACATGGCCCATGACCTTCAAGGGAAAGTTTCTCTCTCTTAACAAAAAAAGCATTAAATGCAGTCAACAACAAAACCTACTTGCTTTTTCTGCCACTTCGTGAATCTGTGTTTGATGAACTTAATGTTTGTGTTAACGTAGATGCCAGAGCTGATGATGAATACCCAGTTGAATCTCTGGATAATGAAAATTCTCTTCCAAGCTGAAAATCATTGTTCTTAAATGCTTCATAGCTGGCTTTTAGACTGGATGTTCTTCTTCCTTCCTTCATCTAAAAGGAATACTGACAGTGTATCAGATTGCACAGGAGAGCTCTTACGTAAGACATACCAGGATGCTAACTATTATTCACACAGACTTATTAGTTATCCTTTTAACAAAAGGATGTATGGTAAGTGGTAAAAATGGATAAGAATATCCCACAGGAAAAGCAACATAATAAGCTGTCCTGTTATGAAGGTTTAGAGGATGAAACTGTAGCATATAAACAATGATGATAATATGAGAATTGAATCACATCAGCTGAAAATCAGCTGAAAGTGATTGTTCAGATTTTAAAAGTTCAGATTTAAAAAACAAAACAAAACAAAAAAACTAGTCTTTCTTCTTAATCAACAGTGGACGGCAGGCTGACAAGAATGTTTTGACATTACCTGTGCTGTAGCTTGCACTGCTTGAGCTGCTGCCATGGTAATAGCACCGGCCCCCGATCCTGAAGATAATGAGCCCAGGTTATATGATGCCAATGGTTGAGAAGAGTTTGTATTGTATGCATTGTTTGAAGAAGATGATGAATTATTGTTTCGACACCCTTGATGAACAGAACACATTGATGAAATTCAAAACGAAACTAAATTGCTCTGCATTTCAAGAAGAGTTATATATGACAACCAGCGAAAGATTAGGAACTCCATTTATGCACCAGAGTTGTCAAATCATTTGGAAAAAAAAAGTTAAAAAAAATAAAAATATTCATAAAAAAATAATTTGACACAGCCAGTATTGGCTTAAAAAAAAGTTTCCTATCCTAATGTGCAAAGAATCCTTTTAGAAAGACAGTCCTTACTGTCACATTCAGCTATTGAGTAAAGTACCCAGCTGCCATGTCTATATAAACCTAATCTCATTGAAATAAGACTTTTTCCTTGATTGTCACAGTAGTCAGTAAGAATTGGAACATACAACTTAACTGTTTCTAAAATAGCACAATCTTAATTCTAAAAACTAAAAAAAAAAAAAAATAACAATTGTAATGAACCTTAGATTTTCATGGCCATCTACAGATTGGCACCTGTTCAAACATAGTTCCATTTTATTTGCCATCTCACGTGAAAGTCCTTAAAAATGAATAAAGGGACTGCAAAGGAGATTTCTTTAAAACTAGCATTAAAACAGTATTAAATTCCAAAACCAAGCATAGTTTACTTACTATACCCTCTCATGATCTTTCGTTTTCAGAAAAGAAACTATGAAATATCCTCATTTTGAAAATGTACAGAAAGTTGTGGTTTGTTTTTGTTCACTAATCAAAAGGACTTCTCACCTGTTTTAAAAAACACAACACTCAAAACAATTTTATTTTATTATAGCTGAAGCCAGGTTGTAGCAACCCTTAAAAGATGAATGAAAATTCTTTTCCTACTTGGGAGATTAAGCCCATGTAGCTCTTTCCAAAAAGAACACATAGATATCTCTTATTCTACCACTGGCTGAACGGAACTGTACTGCTATTGTCTTCCAAACAATGTAAATAAAAAGAAACAGTGAACATGCAGCTGTCAAGTGACAGTAGAGTTGATGAACTTCATGGAAAACACAGATGAGAAACAATGCTTCCAATTTCTCGTGTTTCAAATGACTGAATATCCCAGAGGAAAAACTATGAACCTCTAATTTCAAAAAGAGAGATTCACTAATATAATTTGATTTATTTTCTCCCTCTAAAAAAAAGTAATAAAATGTAAGACAATTAAGATTACCTGGTGTATTTTCTTTAGAAGCATCTGAAGTAAGGGTAGATAGAAGAGCTTCAGATTTAAACTTCTTCTCAGGAACATGATCTGTTGCACTATGGTGAGAAGATGGATTGTGTTTCCTTTCTAAGTAGAACAAATGAAGGCAACTTAAAAGCAAAACTTTTTTAGCTTGAAAGTAAAACTGTAACTAAGATAATAAAACAGCACTTTCAACTAATGCCTCCAGCAAAACCTTATTTCATTCTTGCGCTTCTTCTGAATAGAAATCATCAATGCATTGTAACATTTTTCCCCAAAATGTTTGGAAGAAAATAAAAAAAAAGTTCAGATTTTTTTTTTTTTTTTAAACTTAATACTACTTGATGACTAGAGTAAGAAACCTTAAAAAGTGAACATAGTTTTAATCTCCAATACTCACTCTCTACTGGAGTGTGAGAATGGGCATGATGGTTATTCACGGGCTGCGATGGTGTATCCAGCTCCAGAGACCCTAACAGGGAGGTAAAAAGGATAGAAAAGTTTAAAGTCACCACTGACATGGTTTTAACTTTCAGATATTAAGTCTTTAATTAAGATTAACCAAATCTCTATGCAGTTACATTCATTTTAATCAGAAGGATTTTTTCCACAGTTGAAATCTTTCCCGTAATAAAACCAGGAGAAACCAAGTAGAATCAGAATACCCTGAGTTGGAAGAGACCTGTAGGGATCACCGAGTCCAACTCCTGGCTCCACAAAGGAACACCCAAAAATCAGACCCTGTGTCTGGGAGCTTTGGCCAAACACCCACTAACATAAGTCTGCAGACTGACTCAGCATACCTTTGGGTCCTATATCCAAGTAATTTATGGAAACAGCAAAGACCTAAAATGGATCCCTAGGGAACCCCAATAGTGAATGGCCGCCAGCCCGATGCAATCCCATTTACTATAACCCTCTGAGCCTGACCCAGCAGCCAATTTTTTGCACACTGCGTTATGCATTTATCTACCTGTATGCTAGACATTTTGTCCAGAAGGATACTAAGAGAAACACTACCAAAAGTTCTGCTGAAATCCAAAACGATTACACCTACTGGCTTCCCTTCCCTTGGTCATCTAAGCGGCTATCATTGTCATAAAAGGAAATTAGGTTAGTTAAGCAGGACTTTCCATTTGGGAACCCTCTTAAAACAGAGCAGTTTTAAAATGGAAATTGGTGACTGCTGCTGTGCAACTGTTGAAACACTGTTAAAATCAATGCCGATAAGGAGAACGAAGCACAACATTGCTTTCAATATGCCACTTGTTCCAATGAGTTGCACATAGGCTTGTAATGCTGCACCAGGAATACTGACAATCTGCACTGATGTGAACTGAAAAAAAGATCATAGCTACATTTCTGAACATAAATGTCAAAGTGCAGTAACAGATAAACTGTATTAATGAGGTAATCTCCCAGCTTGTCACAATGATGCAAACCATGCAAACACCAGAAATATCCTTCAAGGTTTCAGATCAGCACCCGAATCCTCTAATGTTCAAAATACACAGAGCGGCAATCCAAAGAAGGAAGAAAGAAAAAAAAACAACAATGGGTGGAGTGAGGGAAGGCAAATGCAAGTCTAAGAATAACATATCTTGCAGTATTAGCCGCTCACCTCAATGACTGCAACATAGGAGGGACTATGACCATAAATACATATTAGAACAATAAACTACAGCTTATGTATCAATATTCAGCAAAGACTAACTGCAAAATTAAGTGTTTTACATTTATACAGAAGACAATTTAAGTAATTCACATCCAAATCTGCAGCTTTTATGTTTCTTCTTTACCTCTTCTTCAGTACTTTTTAAAGTATTTGAGAGTTATTACAAAAATATAGAAGTTACTCTAGAAAAGGTTAATAGCACAAAGAGGTATTTTGGCTGAGCTGACATTAATCACGTTATGAATTGGTCCAAAGGCTGCCCTCTGGAGGAACCTCAATAATATGTATTTACTCTGAAAGCTAAGAATGTTAAGAGGCTTCTACTTTTTATCTTATTTAATAATAAGTATCTTAAAGATGCAATATGCTATATGGTACATTTATATTTTCAGTTTTCAAAATTCTACCTACCTCACCAAACAAATGCCCCAACGTAAGTTAGTATCAAATCGTAAAACTTCAGCTTGGATTCCAACTAAAATAAGCTAGCAGTCCTTTTCTGCAGTTATTAATTCATTAAAAAACACTTACTTCACAGTTTTCTTTTTGTGCCTGTTATTTTAAGATAGCAATTACAAACAAAATATCCAAAGAAACAACTTTTATGGCAAATTTAAAGTTCAAAGAAAGAATATTTACTCCTAATTTCATCAGGTGATTTAGGTTACCTTTTACTACCTTTTCTTATGAAGAAGGGTCACTGACTCTTCTGTGATTATGGAGCTAAATGAACTTCAAAATTTATCATAATCACATTTGAAGTTGATGTCTAAATGCTGACAGGTATAGAAGGCTGGATTCTTCCACATCAAGTTGGCCACAGACCTGTCACACTACATCACATTTACATTCTGAATGTTAGCTTTGCTTAGCTATTTGCTAAGCAAGACGTTTTTTTCTCCAAAATACTTGATGTTCCATGCCTCTTAACTGGAACATCCACTTTCCTCAATGTGATGGCAATCACTTCATTTAAGAAATTGTACGCTTTCATCTGGGTGAGCAGGTGGCAGGCTTAGGTTGCAATACTTACCTAAATAACTGGAGCATTATGAACAGGTTTAAAGAACTCTTTACACCTTACTGTAGCAATTCATAAGTGCAATAGCTATGTGAAAAAAAAAGTTATTCTAATTTCTCAGCCATATTTGAACTTCACTGGTGAATATCAAGGTTGGAACTAAAACTTAAGAATCACTGACTGATGAAAGGTATGCAGGTCAAAGTATAACTTCAAAACAAGTGGAAATACTGCAGGCTACTAACAACTTTTTTGGTATTTTAAAGTGATAGAAAATCCATCAAGAAAATCATGTATACTTACGTCTCTCTAGTATTTCTGTAATCCCAGCATTGTCTGCTTCAAGCTCCATTTTAAATTTAGCTAGTTCCTGGTCCAGTTTTCTTAAGTGACGGTCTACCTGTTTTTGAGACAAAGCAACAGTAAATAGAATCCAGTTCTGGAACACAAATACCTACACTTTTAATCTTATGTCTGCTAAGTACTTCCCTTCCAGGGATCTTCTGCCATATAGCACTAAGCATGAATAAAAGAACACACAGAAGCATAACTTCTTGGTCACCTACATTCCCCTAACTCAGCAGATACCAGATGTACTAGAATTAACACCAAAATGGGCTGTTCCTTCTAAGTTGCCCAGTGAATTACAGGATACAGCAAGGCTGCATATTGGCGTAGCAGCTGAGAAGCCCTCCTCTAACTGTAGGCAGCGTTCCACAACACAGTGTTAAACATTTCCTTTGAAAGAAAGGGTTAAGAGTACTGGGGAGTGTTGTGAGTATAGGTATAGAATGTGGAAGAGAAAGAACACTGTTATAACACCCTTTAGAAGAGCATGTGCTATGGGGAAATTACAGGATTCCTGAATGGTAATACTTGTATGTATGCCACTGTGCACATCAATAAGCCGAAGTATTGAGTAGAAGGGTCTCTAAAATGAAAAGACTTACGTGCTTTTGACTAAAGTATGACATGTTCTTGAGTACCAAAACTTAACATCATCAAAATCTAAAGAAACACCACGTTTGAAGTGTTTTCTTCATCTGTAGTCATACAGCAGAATACTACACCTATATTTAAACTATTGTGAATTGAGCAAGTTTTTGCAGTTACCAGCTAACCAAAAGAGGGTACGTTCCAACACTCCCTGGTACACTGAAGCAGAACCAAAACAGACAAATATTTGCTTTACATTTACTCTATTTTTAATCAATAACATGTAGGTTTTGTTCTCTGAGAAAGTGTAAAATAAATATTCTTAAAACTCAAAATGCACATGCAACAACGAAGAGTAACTTGCCTGTGGTGCTCTTCAAAAAACAAAGAAATCCCCCAAAAGCATATGTTAATTTTAGAAATCCGAAGTTTTTATTTCTGTACATTTTGCGTACAAGCAGCAAAATTCTTAGAAGTCAATAAAATATTAAGTGTCTTTCACCAGCAAAAGGTTTGTGTATGAAGATGACATAACACAGATACCACAGCTTTAGTATTTACTGAAATGTTGAGAAGTCCTTAAGACATAAATTCAGTACACGACTTCTGTGTACTTACCAAATCATATATTTGATTAGCCAGTTGTACTTTTTCGTCTGCATCTTCCAAAGCCTTATAATAATCCTGTTATAAAGAGAATATTTTTAAATCATGAATGTAACCAAATTACTTCAGTTATTTTAAGCTATTGTAACCCAGCACATTTTTGTTAAAAGTAGAAATTCAAGGCAGTTTTCAGAAAGACTGTGAAACTCTGTTGTAAACAACAATGGGCTAAATGCTAGATAAGAGCTATATTAGGTATCATTTTTTTATTTGTACCTTAGAAAAAGTGAAACTACAAGGTGTGGACACTTCCCTAGTACTGGTATTTCCATTTCACAAGCTGGTTCACTTCACAAAATAAACCGGTCTTGGATTTATATTACACAGCATTATGGACTCAATGTGAAATGATGATTTTACTTCATATGGATCTTTAAGATCATTGCAGATACTACTGCCCTCCCAAATGATGAAGCATAGTACTGTGATGGGAAGCCTTTTCAATACTGTAGTTAAATATGGTGAGAAATAACGTATATAGTTTATAATTATATATTTTAAAATAATTTAACTTACAGATGAATTAAAAAATAATTTGACTGAAGATGCAATTTTAAAATATGTTCTAAACACTGAAAATCCATAGATAAGACTTCTGCAAGTTTGTGTAAGCATATTTTAGCTCTAGTTTTAAACAGGCTTAAGTGCCTTTTTATTCTGATTTCCACTGGAAAGTGCCTTGCTTAGGTGAAAACTAACTGAAATCTTGATGCCACTAAAAACAAAAAAATGTATTTTTTATTGTAGTGAAGTTAACGTTTTGATTTTCACTTTTTTTTAACAAGCATATCTGTTTGTATTAAAGAAGCAACCCTTGGCTGACGAAGGGGCTGACGTAACACGTGTAAGAGACTAGAAAGGATTTTTTTTCCTGACAAAGTGATGAACTACCTTGCTAACAGTACCACCAATACCTAAGTGCTGAAGGATAAAACAAAACAAAAAACACATCCATCTTCTTACTCTTTTCTCCCTAATGCTACATATACCATATGTATACTATATACAAGGACATGGGCAGAGTCACAGACAATGCTGAAGCTAGGCTTGAAAAATAACCATTAAAAAACAAAAAGGCCAATTAACTTACACAGCTTCAAGTCACACAAGCAGGAACAAAATGTCCAAGTTGAAAATTTAGTACCTAGTTGCTTCACCACTTTGAGGTCCCAATATTTTTTATTTTTAATAATAGTAGCAAATACTGGGTAAAACTTGAGAGAAATGTCTGATCAAAGACACCATTCAGTCATTTTTCTTCTCTTATCCAGTTCTATCCATCTCCTGTTAAAGCCCAGGGGAAGTTACAGCTCCCAGCACCTAAGTAAGTCTCCATCAATTATAAACCATTTTTTCCTAAGGTTATCTTCTTTTACAAAAGAAAAATGCAACCCACTCCTGTGATATCCTTACTTTTTTGATTGATGTCATTTGTTCTTCTCTCCATTCAGGTTTGTTTTTCTTTGCGTTCATAAAAAATTCATTTACCCTCTGCTCAAGCTGATCCATTGCATCTGTAGCACAGGAAAAGATTAAGATAATATTTATCTTCTAACATATGGAAACATTATAAAATAAAGTGGCATACTGCTCTTAAACAAAGTTGACAGGACTGAGGTGTAAACTACTAGAGCAAAAAAGAACAAATCAAGTGACAGTGGACAGAGGAGGGAAATATTTACCTTAATTTCCAAGAAGCAGAATTGCATTCTGGTAGGATTCTCATCAAGGTTCTTGTGCTCTCCACATGGGACAGGCAGGACTCCAAGTTCTAAAGGTTTTTTGTCCCTAAGAGCAGTGGTAGTGACTTAAAGCATGACCCAAACTCCTCACCCAGGGCTCTAGACTGCTGACTTTGGAACATTCTAGCCAGTTACAAACTGGGCAGGAAACAAAATGTTCTCCTAAGAGAAACAGTCAAATACAAAACCAAATAATTGAAAAAAAAAATTAGTGCCTCAAAAGGGTAGAGCAACCAAAGAGTCAAGTCACCACCTTTACCTCAAGGCCCTCTCCAATAGTATGTGAGAAAGGCTAAGGGCAAACGGAAAACACTCACAAGGCTATTCCCACCCCTAGCCCCCACACGGTAGAACTGAGGGGTAAATGCACTGATGAGATACCATGAACAGGATTCACACTTGCATGTAGCTGTGAAATATCATAAGGGGGAAAAGTAAAAGGAAATTTCTAACATTTACTATTATAAGAAAGGAAAACTACAGCTTATTTGTTTGGTTATTTATTGAGACAAGAACATGGATTTCTTTTCCTTTCACCCTTCTTCAAAAAAAGCACCAAGTTTAATATTTCAGCAGCTGGACATGCATGCTGTATGTGCATGCAACAGCTTGCACATCTCCAAAAACAAGCAACTGCTCCAGTCAAACTAGCTTTGACAGCCTGGCTAAGTTCAAGATAAAGGGAAGTACTGCCATTTTATTATTATTTTTAAGCAGGACTCTTAGTGATACAGTCCAGATAATAGTTTCACATTAAACATGGCAATGCACCATCTACCTATGGACTTCTGGCTCCGGGTGTAAAAAACGTCTTAGAAACCAGCATTAAAACTGCCCCATATCACTGGGAGTGGAAGGAGGTGGAATATCTAAGTAACTAGTTCAAGAAACTCATGAATCTGCAAGTATAATTAGTTAGTTCTTTGAAGCCAACCGAGCCTGAAGGTTTTCTCAGTTTT
The DNA here is from genome assembly GCF_011077185.1 of Oxyura jamaicensis. NCBI lineage: Eukaryota > Metazoa > Chordata > Aves > Anseriformes > Anatidae > Oxyura > Oxyura jamaicensis. The sequence goes on from NC_048893.1 coordinate 24,307,807, forward strand.
GTAAAATCCACAAACTAGAACTAGCTGATCATGTAAATAACAACAACGAGGAAAAATCACACGTACTAAATAATCCACAATTTATTGATTTTACCTATGCTGAGAATCTCCAGCAACAGAACCAACAGGAAACTAGTAACTTTAGACTGTAGAGAGGACAATTAATCCTAAACCAAAACAGTTGCAACACTGACTCACAATATTATTTAGACCCAAACAAAGTAGTCAACAAATTTAGGTGTAAAACAGATGAGAAGTGGGAGAATCTTTAAAGTGAGTATTTTCCACTTTCACTGTGCTATTCTGAGGGAAGATTACGAAGACTGAGCAGCAAGCAAGCAGCACACATTTTACGTGGAAGCTTCCAAAAGCTTTGTTCTTTGACCAAATGACTGTAATTTTGTTCATAAAGCTAAAGGACAATGTGTTCTATCTCCTGTTCCTAGAATGAAAACAGCCAGGTTATGATTATTATAATGGCTCCATAGACATGAGAATGAGAAATCTTCCCTCTTCTTATTGAGAACGAGTATCAATCTGTGTGAAATTGCCTAAGTGAAGACTTCCATATGAATGTGGTTTCTCCGGAAATGTGGCAAGGGGGAATGCAGCTCATCTCTATCGCATTATATGAAAGGTTCTCTACAGTACACTTAAGTCCTGTTGGCTTTTTCCCCTCTCCTTAATCTGTGATTCTACATTCTGACATACTAATTTCTTAGAACAGATTTCCCAAGGGAATTGTCAGAAATTTTATTAGAACTGAGAACTTTTTATAGAGCTTGGTATTTTACCATAGCGGGCTGGTAATCCATGACTTGTACTTAAGCAGAGAAAAACATTTTATACTCCACATGAAAATCTCTCAGTTGGAGCTCAAGAATCAAGCTGCAACTCAGACGCTCTTTGCCTTTCCCACAGGAGCCTTATCAAGACATACAGTAGACACCAGTCTGCTTGTATTTTTTGTGATCACAAAAAGCAGCACCTGCCCCTTCAGAGGTCTGTGTGGTAACTCTATACTACTCTATAACTCTGTGTGGTAACTCAATAACTCTAACACACAGCTCAGTTATCTCTCAATTAAGACTTCAGCAGGTTTCTGGGACATCATAACTTATCAAAACACTGTTCTTAAGTGCTTCAGAGACACTGAATCTTCACAGCAAGAAGTCACTGTTACACAGCATCATGATAGTCCATGGATTCACACGTTGTATCCAAACTGCCTGCTGAAGAGATGCAAGCCCAAAGTTTCATTATGGCTTTGGATGCCTTGTCACTCACTGTGCAAGAATTACTGAAGTACCAAGGTCCAACTCTCTCTAGGGCTAAGGTTGGTCTTTGCATACTATATTCAGTGTTACATGCCACTTCCAGTATGCATTAAGAGTGATTTTTGCCACTTCTAGTTAAAGCAAAGGAAACAACACTGGTGCAACCTTGATGGTGCTAGTTGGCTCAGTGCTCAAACACACTTCAAGCAATTCATCGTTTCTTTGCCTCTCTACTGAACAGAAGCCAGATTGCTTTATCTTATGTGGAACTAGCTAAGTTGGTAGCTCCACTCCCTCAATAGTTACTTCAGAAGTGTTCTCTCTCAAATGGGGCAATTGATCTGTTTTCATAACTTTAAGTACAGAAGCCAAGCCAACACTCAAGACATGGTATACAGAAAATCCTATATCCAGTTCAAGATGTCAATAACCTATTATGCAGAGCAGCTGGGTGCACTCAAATACCCAAGAGACCTCACTTCAAACTAGTATAGGTTGACTATTGGTTTCAACAACTGTGCACCTACATTTTGAGGATATTGAAAGCATGGTGCTGCATTTTGTATTAATGTACAGCATTCACTTGTTGCTTTAGCCCTTGCTCTTTCATTCTTCTTTATGACAGTTCAAGCATTCAGCACTGGCAATTCCTGTCATCTCTTGTACATGTTTCATTAATAAAGACCTCAGCATCTCAGTTGTAGATGAACATACTGATTCTGCATTAAAACAACAGCAACACCTCGCGATGTGTTACAGGACACAAGTCCCAGATGAGACTGTAAGTGAAGACCAGAAGGCAACACATCCTGAAAACTGTTTAAGTCAGCATATTGTATTGGGATCTGAGCACATACGCACAAAAGGATTTATGAAGAGGTCATAAGCTGACTGTATGTTTGGTTAAGAGTCTGATACAGCACGAGAGCCTAAGCAAAAAGCTCCTTCGCATACGATACAGTGAAGGGAGCTGGCTGGAAGGTTTCAGAAACAGCGCACCGCTACCTGCTGAAAGAGTGGGGCACAACTCCTGTTCCAAACCACCACCACTGCTCTTAGGGACCAAAAACCTACAGAGCTCGGGACGTGCAGCCCGCAACGCCCGAGGGAGCAGCACAAGCCCGGCAGCGGGGCTCCCCGGCTGGGTCCTAGCGCCGGGCCTGCGAGAGCCCGTGCCGAGTCCCGGCGGCTCGGGGCCCTCCGCAGCGCCGCCTCCCGCGGCCAGCAGCAGCCGGAGCCGGCGGCGGGGCCGGGCCACGGCCGAGGGGAGCGGCGGGGGCCGGCTCGGTGTGGAGGAGGCGGGGAGGGGGGCGGGACTCACGTACTCTGCACCTGCAGGTCCATCTCGCGCATCTCGGTGAACCTGTCGCGGAGATCCATGGGAAGCTGCTCGATCACTGCGGGCACACGGGGGGGGGGGGGGGGGGGGGGGGGGCCGGGCCGTCCGGGCGGGCCCCCCCCGCGGGGGGGGGGGGGGGCGCCGCCGCTTCGCCGTTCGCGGCTTCCCCCCTCTCTTCTTCCCTCCCGCTCCCGGCCGCTCGCCCCCGGCGCCCCCGCCCCGCAGACACTCACTCTCCAGGTAGTCCTCCAGATACAGCATGGCGGCGGCCGGGCCAGCGCCAAGGGGCTTCTCGCTCGCGGGGGCTTGTCCCTTCCAAGATGGCGCCGCCGCCAACAACACCCGCCGCCCGACTCAGCGAAAACAACATTGGCGGCTGACGGCGCTCGCCCCGGCCGCGCCGCGATTGGCTGCCCGAGGCCGTGACGCTCCCCCCCCTCCCCGCGGCATCACGGGAAATGTAGTCTTACCCCCCACCCCCGGCTGTGCCTGCCCTCCGCTGCGGCGGAGCGGTAAGGGTCCGGTTACCGCGACGGGCCTTGTCCACAAAGTCCCCTTTCAGCCCTCAGTGTTTAGGGCAAGATTTAAAAGTGTCTCCGCAGGCCGCTCCGAAGCTACTCAGGAAGCCAACTCTGAGCGGAGCATCACAAGTGCAGCTAAAAAAAGAGAAAAACTTGCAACTTTTTAAGCAGATTTTATGTTTTTCGGTGATTATTCGTTCTTTGAAATGCACATAGCTGGCAGTGTCACATAAAAAAGCACTAGAAATGATAGAAGGAGGGGAACAAATTTCTAATTTAGGTCTTCTCATGAGAGACCCGATGCAAAAAAAAAAAAAAAAACCTGCCCTGCTTCGCATCCCACAGTAACACGGGCACTAACACCTCTAGATGAGCCAGAACAGAAACTTCTCTGGGCTTCAGAGTTGCTGTTTACAGTAGAAAACAACAAGCATATAAAAAAGATTGCAGTCCGATCACCATACCTGCTGTAGTTTACTTTAAAATGTCTGGGGCTGAAGTTTGTCTTGCAGTTTCAATCCCTCAGATACTTGATTTTGTTTCTGCTTCATCATTTTTTTATTGGTCTACTTACAGACTAATGCATAGAAGAAAATGATTGCTTTTATGCAGACGTGCTTACAGTATAACTTGATTTTTTTGACTGGGGGAAAGGAATTTTTAGAGACTGCGTGATGTCAGGTGTGGGTGCAGACAATATAAGAGTTGGCATAGCAGAACAGACTCGTGTTTAATATGCTCCTTGTCTCATTTTTGTGTTGTCATCTGTGCCATGGACATCTAACCAAGGAAAGAAAGTATATGCTTAGGCCAGGTCTGAGTAAAAACTTGTAAGAGATGTTTTTGGAGTGTCAGGACTAAAGGAAAACTGCATCCTATTGGCAATTTGTAAGTTCATATCATGTGAGTGATGAGCTAAGGGTGATTGAATTTTGGGAAGTGAAGCATAAATTCTGTCTGTAGCCTTTATGAAGACTGACGTTAGTTAAGTCTCAAATACATCAGCTGAGCATTTATTTATTTAATTTATACATCATTACAGATGAAAAAAATATGTCTGACAATAACTATTAACTTTTCACAAAAATTGCAGTGCCTAAGTGGTCACCTTCCATCATTAGTCATTTAGTCTGTACTGCTAGAACAGTTTTGGACATGCCAATTATCAATTTTTCGAGGTAATTAAGCAAACTTACTATCCATCAGAAGCCTTAGTTGAGAGAATCTGTATACTATGGCTCATACAGATCAGTCTTTAATGTAAAACTTTTGACACGTGTGTAGCAATAACAATAATTTTGAAATTTTGTATGAGAAATTGCTTGGCCCCATTTTGTTCTGTAGGAGACAAAGGCTCTGATCCTTCCTGGGAAGATAAATGCCTGCACTTTTATTCTAGTGAAAGGGTTTGAAGTGGCAAGAGAGCTCTGTCCATGCAAAAGCACAGCTAAAGTAATCACATCCTGTATTCATTTGGAGGAAAGATAGGGGAATTTGGGAAAATCGGAATAGGTGGGGTCACTTTTTTTTTTTTTTTTTTTTTTTTTACGTTCAGTGGTGGCTTTAATGATTTTTAAAGAAAAAAGTGCACAATTTTGTAGTAGACGTGTGTACATATATAATGCAGCAGAGGTTTAAGAGAACAATATTGTACAAAAATACTGTACAAAAAAGACTCCACCATTAGAACTACAGCTGAAGAACAGTCACACAATTACATTCTTACCATTTGCATCACAACCAAAATCCTGGGAGAGCCAGGATGTTGGGACCTCTTATGCCCCAGTTTTCATGCCTGGGTTTGCCTTGTACTCATCTTTGCAGGCTTTGGGAATAGCTGGCAAAATCATTACTGAGGGCTATTTTGCAAGGATATTTTCATCTAGTTCCGGTCTGCTGTGGTGCCCAGATCTAAGAAATGCAGTTCCTGTGGCTGTGCCTCAGTCCCTTTAGTAACAGTGCATGCCCTGTCCACATTAGTGGAAAGGGAAAATGAGACTCAGGCTTGCCAACAGAATGGCAGACAAAATTCTAGTGGGGCTGATGTCTGCTGTCTTCAAAGTCTGAGTCCCTCCCTTTATGTTTCATGGTTTATTGAAATATATGAGAGACTCTTATAGAAATAGGAAGCTTCTTTTAAAAATGTTCATTATACTAATTTACAACAAGGGATGAGAGGGGATTAAGTAGCAGAATACAAGTGAAAATAGAATTTAGCTTTGTTCAGTATTTGTTCAGAGGCAAACAGGTACTTAATTTATCTGCCTACACCTCCTGTAGTCTTCTTCAGTACCTTTTTTTCTTTTTTTTCTTCAACATGTGGAGAATCAGTCAGATTTTCTATTTCTGACAGTGTTAATTCATATGGTATAGCTAAATAAGTAGCCAAAAAAAATTCAGCAGGATTGTGTGTAAAAGTGCACCTCATCAGGCCAGACTGATGGAACTGAGCTTAAACTGACATTTTAAGAAGTGATTAGCTACTCATGTCATACAAAAGAGGCTCTTTTTGTAATGGAAAGCTTCCTGTTGTGTATAAATGTAAAGAATTAACTCTATTGATTAACCTAACTTTTCGAACAGCCTAATTAGAACAGCTCATGATAAAGAAACATGGATTAATGGCTGTGTTTATTGGGATGCAAATACAATGAAAAAGAACTAAACACCAACTGTGAACTCAAGGTAAAAAGAAATTCAATTTGTAAATTGCATTAGACATTGCTCAGAAAACTTCTACACAGCACCAGAACTGCTTACACAGAGAAGAGAAGGGCAGGGAATCCAATGGAGTCACTGTTTTCTCCTGTTAATATAACATCATTAATGTTGATGGCAATTCTCCAGCAAGCATCTCACATAAATAACATATCACTTGTGACAGAATGATGGTATAAAGGAATATTAATTGTTGATCTACCTGAAGCTAATTGCTTGCATAGGTTTCATTACTTTTCAAGTGTCAGGGAAAAACAAACAAAACAAACAAAAAAAACCACCATGGATGCATGTTCTGATGTACACTCCTCAGATGGTGTTAAGACTTTTAAATCTTCTCCCTTGCTTCTCTTCTTTCCCAGTCCAGGTCTGTGTAATGTCCTTTTTCCATTATTCTAGTTCCTTCTCTCACCTCCCACTTGTAGATTTTTCTGTCACATCTCTTAACTTTCTCCTTTCCATCTTCATATTCCATCTTCTGTCAATCAGTTGGTCTTTCCCTTTTCATGATCTTTCCAGATCCAGTCTTCTATATCTTCCTTATGTTTTCAGGGGCTTTCCGTGTCCTTTTAGCACTCTAATTATCGCATAGTTTCTTCAGCACTCCGATTTTGAACTGTTGTCTAGTCCGATGTTTCCAGACCTCCAGTCCCTATGTTTTGTTTCTTTCTTTGTTTTCAAGGACTGGTTGCTAATCATTGATTTGAAGAAATCGGGAAAGATCTATCCAGCCCATCCCTAGAGTGGCACTTCAGGTCTCAGCTACTGCTGGTAGGTTCCTGTGCTCTGTTTTCTCACAAGGGAACTTCACTGCCCTTTGCGTGCAAGGATTGCTGACATTCGGCGTGTAGAAAGCAAAACCTGTCTGTTACTGAGGGCTAGCCTGTTCTCACAGAATTTTATGACACAGTGAGAACTGAACAGCACCAGACAAGGGTGCAATAGTGCCTACATACAGCCACCAGCCTGAGCAGCTCTTAAACTACTAGAAAATGGGCATTTGATTTTCTTTGGCACCTGCCACTGCTGCACTACAGCAATCTTGGCTGATGGGCCAGAATCCATTCACCACAGTGCACTGCTGCAAGCATGCATTGTCCATGGCAGCATTCTTAGCTGTTTTGTCTGCCAGTGTCAGCATCAGGCCCATTGGTCTCCTCACACGCTTTCAACTATTTTACCATAATTCTTCCTCACTTCCTGTTTGTTGCCAGCTATTTTGCTGCTGCTGCTGCTGTTTTTCCATTCTTTTCAATCCTCCCTGTCTCACAGTCCAGCTGTCCCTCCCAGCTGCCATGGGAGCCCACCATCTCCCTTATTCCACCATTGCTGCTACAGGGGCATCATCCACGGCCTCATACTCAATGCAGGAAATAACTATCATTCCTGCTGCACTGCACATCATGCCTGTTGGAGGACATTTATTAAATAACTAAATTGTCTTGAGACTGAGTACCATGTAAGGGTTACAGCATGATCGTATTTGTTCTGGGCAATCAACTTCATGTAATGGGAAACTCCAGCCAAAGCCAGATCCTAGGAAAAAGCAGGGTGAGGCTATCAAATAAATAATGTTACCCTTGTCTACTGCAGCACTATGCAGAAACTTCACATTTCTGTGAAATGATCCTCAAAAGGGCAAATATGGCCCAGAAGTATTGTGGCTAATCTATCTGTGGGTAATCTATCTGAGAAATCACTTTCATTTTCTACTTATTACCAACTCTTTCAAATTTGGAGATTCACATTCCTATTTCTGGAAACAAATCCATGACCCCAGATAATTAATTTACTTTAACAGTCAACAGGAAAATGGAACTGCCATTTATCTTTCAGCTTGACTTTGTGTACAGACTCAGGCAATTACATCTCCATCTTTTAGTTAATTTTGTCTGCTACAGACTCAGTTAAATATACTTGCAGGCTTCAGTTATTTCCTGAAAGTCTGCAGGATATGAGCGATCACTGTTTGTGTATTAATCACTGGGATGTTTTTATCCTGACTTCCTAAGGAAATAAAGTTTATATGAGCAGTCTGTAGACTTGTGCACACACTTCTTTATCTGCCCTTTCATTCTGACTTGTCTCTGTTGAATTGACTAATTTCAGCCAATTTGAAAGTAAAGAAGTCCTTTTAAGAGATGAATTGTATACGCCTTAAATGCTATGTTGTTCCTAATAGATTTTCTTTTTCTTACTTTCTCTGAGGAAAAGGTTGCAGTATAAATCTGCTACCTATTAGGCTCAAAAAAATCCACGAGAGCAATGTTACGTGAATGTCCCAACCATGGAAGCTTTGGTTGGTGAACATACCTTGGGAGGCATTGTTATAAGCCATAAGTGCACAAGGAACCAACTGAAGTGGCTTTGCTGTTCAGAGAATGTCTGGTTTTGTTTGCTTTGTTTTTATTTAATAAAATCCTTAATGCTGGATTATATGGCATGCATGGGCATAAAGTTTTAAAATAATTATTGTAACGATTATTTAAGCACTTCTATTACTTTAATTTTCAAATGCCTCTAGCTCATTATCTGTAAAGAAGGATATATTTTGCCTTTTTATAATCGTCAGATTTACAGTCATACCTTTTCCCATGAGGTCGGCAAATTCTTGTGGCTGGAAGAGGTCCATATCTGGTAGCTTTCCACCAAGAAATGCTATAAATGACTGTTATGACATTAATGTCACAGAAGAGTGTGAGGTATGACACCATCTATCCCCTGTGCTGCTCAGAAGACATGTCCTCTGAGTGTTGGGGTCTGAAGATAGAGTAGGTAGAAAAAAAAAAAAAGAGAGAGAGAGATGAAAGTTAGGGGATGATAATGCAGTTACCCTCCTCCCAAACTCATGCACTTGTAGCTTCCTTTGTCCCTGGAGTAAATTCAAAGAAGGTGAATGTGGCAGCAGGGGAAGGAAATACTCTGAGAAACTTGCCAAGATAGTGACACTATGATTGACTGAAGGAGCACAGCTGCTGCAGAAAAGGACGCAGACTTTGAGGGCAGGCATGAATCTTCACTGCTCCCAGGCAGGCATTGTCAGGACAATGCAGAAATCACCTTCTCCCTCGTGATCATTAAACAACAGCTGTGCAGAGAGATTAGGGCACCCGAGAACCCAGAGTTCAGGCACAGAGGAGTTGTAGGAGAGGACAGATTTTTGTGACAGAATGTAAATAGTGTAACTTCCTACCAAGGGAGATAAGATCTGGAATTTAGCACCAAACACAGACCTGTCTCTTTGCTAAAACCATACTGTGATTACGTTATGGAAAATTTGGAGGAGAAAGAAATAAAGGAAGAAAAAATGATGTAAAATTTTGCTGCTGGATGTATTTGAGATGGTAGTAAAGTTGTAACTGTGATGCTCTAAGATACAATGAAGTTTTTCTTTCTGGGAAAGCTGATGTACAGAATAATAACTTTATTAGAGATGTATAGAATTTATGAAAATATAGACAATAGGACAATATGGGGAACACACAAGTCTTCTTCAACTGTTGCATTTACATTTTTCATGTGCTGCACAAATATTTCACGACGTAAATGTACCTCTTTTATATATCCTTGGTCAAATTTGCGACACAGTTAAAAATATGTTTGCTTAACTTACAAGTGAAATAATGCTATACTCTAATGACTTGCATAAGCTTACTTTAAGGTTATTGTTTATCATTTCTGTTCTGAAATGCAAATTCGTGGTCCCACATGTGTTTATTATGAATTTTCCCCATTACATTTGTTATGAGAAGTTGTAAGAATTAAGGGCTTTACCATAAAAGGAATTTATTTCATTTTAATCTGCAATTTGAATTTACACTTCAGCAACTCTAAGCTACTAAGACAGAAGAACTTGCTTTTATTAAGAAAAAAATCCTTATTGTTAATTAGCTGTTAATTATTTATAAGGAATGGATAACATATGTATAAGGAACATTACTGCATCTCTTATCCCAATTTGAAAACAAAAAGTATTTTTTTTTTTCCTCATTAACTACAAATCCTGTATTCTACTTGGTTATAACCTCAAATCTTCTGCTGTATCTCTACCCTTAAAAATTAATGCAACACATCTGGGAGCGCAGCTAACTGGGAATTCTTTAGGGAAACAGTTTTTTAGTTGAAAAACACTCATTCACTATATACTCTTTCAATAATAGTTCATCAGAGCTTTTACTGAAGATTAAAACTCAGAGAGAGTGAGAAGGTTAATGGGTAATAGCCTTGTGATCATGAAACTCTCTTGAGAAGTGCAAAGAAAATTTAGGATTCTCTTTGGCCTTATTTAGGCATCAGGCCTGAGTTTTCTTCTTCTTCACCTACGTCCACAGACAGTTAGGTTTGAGAAAAATCACCACAGTGGCCAATCCAATGAGTATTGTATCTGGGATGTTGGGTACTCAGTACTCAACTTCATGACTTTGTTGGAGAGAATTTATACAAAATACACAAAAACAAAAAGTCCTAATTCCTCTCTAGTTTAGAAAAGACACTGCAGAGTTGGTGCAGAGTTGGTGGTTGGAGCAGATTTCTCAGACAGGGAGGAAAAGCAGATCTGGAGACTGAACATGAATCTTCTGCATCCTGCATTCCTCTCACTTCCAGACTATTATCTGTGCATCTATAACATTAAATGGTTTTAGTGTCATTTAAAAAAGAAGACCATTTAATAAACCCTAACAAATTTTACAGGTTCAGAAAACCATTTCCTGGTCTAAACGGATACTGAGCATCTTTCATCTGTGTGGTACAGATTTAATCAAATTTATTTATTTATTATTTATTTATCTATGAACCTGATTATAAACTCACATTATAAAATCATAGAATCATTAAGGTTGGAAACGCCCTCCAAGATCACCTGGTCCAACCATCCCCCTACCACCAATGTCACCCACTAAACCATTTCCCTAAGTGCCAGGTCCAGCCTTTCCTCGAACACCCCCAGGGACGGTGACACCACCACCTCCCTGGGCAACTCATTCCAATGCCTGACCACTCTTTCTGAGAATAAATGTCTCCTAATTTCTAACCTTAACCTCCCCTGGCACAACTTGAGTCCTATCAATAGTTGTCTGTGAGAAGGAGCTGACCCCCAGCTTGCCACAGCTTCCTTTCAGGTAGTTGTAGACAGCAATAAGGTCTCCTCTGAGCCTCCTCTTCTCCAGACTAAACAACCCCAGTTCCCTCAGCTGCTCCTCATAAGACTTGTGTTCCAGGCCCCTCAACAGTTTTGTTGCCTTTCTCTAGATAGGCTCCAAGGCCTTGATGTCCTTCTCGTACTGAGGGGTCCAGAGCTGAACACAGTACTCGAGGTGTGGCCTAGTACTCAAGGTGCGGCCTGTATTTATATCCTGATGTCATTAAGAATGACTTTTGTTAGCAGTGAAATCTGGTACTCATGATTGACAGTGAACTGTCAATGTCAATTCTGTGTATAGAATGGGCGACTCTCTTTTGACAGAAAGCTTGGGGAACTTCCTATTTCTTCCAACACATAGTTTTCTGTATATTTCTGAGAAGAATCCAATGACCTAAATTTATCCTATAAGGTATAATCTTAAAACTATCAGGTAACAAAATAATTTTATAACAATATTTAGCTGATAATTAGCATAATAACAGATAAGCATTTGGTAAGAATAGAAATGGTCTTAATTACTTTTTATCATGGAGGTCAACATTTTGTTACTGGAATTATATCTGGACTATTTTCCTATGCTGAGAATAAACATAAATTCAGACTAAACAAGTTTGCTCTAAAGAATATTCACTGGAAGAAGAAAAGCCTAAAATAGTATGTCTTAGTAGGTCCCTTCTTTTGTAAACACGATTAACACAAAAGGTGCTGCCAGAAGAAGATGATGATTAATGGTTCTAAACACTATAGATCTGCACTATGTAATGCATCTCATATCCTCGAAATGAGAACTGTAATTTGTCATTGTTGTCTAGAGCTAAAATTACAACAGGTAATTTACAAGAATAGATTATAGTATCTTATAATTGCCTTTTTTAATTCATACAGTCTTATGTTTGAATAAATGTTAGGTCTCAGAGCAATGCATTCATTTGCTGTGTAGTGACATGCAATGGCCAGATAATCAATTATACATTTGTTTAGCTAAAATGACCCCTATCAAATTTCTCCTACAGTATGGTACCCTGCAAGTAGCACCACAGAGAGGAATGAGTAACCACATACTGCAGTAGTATCAGAACTCAGAGGTCTCAACAATGAGACTTCAGTGCAGAGGTTTCCATCCATATCCGCTCCACTTTTGGATAGAAGAGTCCACCAGTTCCCTGTTCATTCTGCCTATTCTGTTGGGTTTCATGACAGCCTTGCACTTTGGAAAGTCAAGCTGAGTTTAAGAAAACAAAGATGAAACGGTAAGTGTGAACATCAACTATGCAAGTCATTTGATTGATTTTCAAGCTGAAAAAAAAAAGAGAACTGTGTTAACCTTTCTATTTTTTTCTTCTTTTCTGATTCTTCTTTCAAAAGAATCCAGAGTAGTAATTAAAGAATAGCTAGTGTCTCCCTAACTGGGACAACTGTCCTTTTCAGTGACTGAGGGGATTCTCCATGGAGTTCTCCTTTCTTTTTCCCTTTGCAACACAACTTTTTTGTAGAGGGGATGTTGTGGGCTGGTTTCCAGACCCATCAATGGGCTGTACTTTTGTCCAAAACAGTATTCTTTCCCTGAATGCTCCCCTACTGGCTGTCAACGTGGGGATCCAAGTCTGTACCCAAGTATTCTTAGATAGTGGTAAGCCAGTATCAGTGAAAAATGAGGCTAGGACTGCAACCACAAAATCACGTGCCATTAAATTGTTACTATTATTACCACCTGGGACAGATTTGGGCTATCTCAACTAGCATCTCCCAGGCAGTGCCCTTCATTGCCCAGTACTTACAGCACAACAAGAAGCATTTCCAACAAAAGCTGGACAGGACTGCTTTGATTTTAAGAGCTGAGGGCGTAAAGCTGTATGGACACAAGCTGTCCCAGCTGACCTCAAGTCCTTGCTCAGTTTGTAGCCAGTTGGTCCCAGTAGTCAGGGTCTTTTCTGGCTGCTTAGTCAGCTGGAAGGAGGATGAAAACATTTTTCCCATTAAGCAGCACTCATTTTCTACTTTTATTTCCACATCCCTACTCAACCAAGTGGCTGGTGGTGCTCACAGTTAACCCTTGGGGGTGGAGCATGTTCTGCCTTCTTATGGGAATTACTTTCTGGCAGGGCTGGTCTCTTGCCAGCATGTCCTTACAGGGTGCTGCTTTCTCATGGCTCCCACCCGGTGTTTCCTGCCCCTACTGCACTTCCCTATTTTAGACAATGAATGAATTCTCTAACTGGTCTTGGCTCTTTTTTATTATTATTATTTTTATTTTATTTTGTGTGTGTGTGTGTGTGTGTGTGTGTATGTGTGTGTGTGTCTCATACCATGTATGTGGCTCATGGTAGGACGCAGTTCATTAAAATGTACACAATATTTCATATTTGGAGAATTCCTCTTAACCTCTATACTTTCACAGAATTATAGTAAATTTATGTAAGAGATGTCAGACAGAAAAACCTTATTCATAGCATTTTTTTTTGTGGGAATGACTAAGAATCCAACATTTTGGCTTCTGATATGGTCTAAAGTGCCCTAACCGTTTGAATGGGAAATTCCATTAAATTAGTGACTTACAGTCCTGGAATTGCTTGGTGACCTCAAGTGCTGGGGGACAGATGTAGCTTGCCTTCTTTATTAACTGATGCTGGCTCATAAATGTATCTTGGTAGCTTGGACAACAGAGACAGCTCCCCTGTGGGCCACTTAGTTGAACTTGACTGAAAAATGCCTGCCCCTGTAAAGAAAAATACTTGGTTTCCAACAGAGAACCAGAGGTTTCTGTGCCAAATGGGAGAGTGTTTGGAAGCAGCTAGAGCAGAATGGAGAGAAGATTAAATTGTCTCACTAGGACTGAAAGCTGTTATGTAGATATGTAAAAACATCACAGAATCACAGAATCACAGAATTTCTAGGTTGGAAGAGACCTCAAGATCATCGAGTCCAACCTCTGACCTAACACTAACAGTCCCCACTAAACCATATCCCTAAGCTCTACATCTAAACGTCTTTTGAAGACTTCCAGGGATGGTGACTCCACCACTTCCCTGGGCAGCCCGTTCCAATGCCTCACAACCCTTTCAGTAAAGAAGCTCCTCCTAACATCTAACCTAAAACTCCCCTGGCGCAACTTTAGCCCATTCCCCCTCGTCCTGTCACCAGACACGTGGGAGAACAGGCCAACCCCCACCTCTCTACAGCCTCCTTTAAGGTATCTGTAGAGAGCGATAAGGTCGCCCCTGAGCCCCTAGCCCTGAGCACCCTTCTCCAGGCTGAATAAGCCCAGCTCCTTCAGCTGCTCCTCGTAGGACTTGTTCTCCAGGCCCCTCACCAGCTTCGTCGCCCTTCTTTGGACCCGCTCAAGCACCTCGATGTCCTTCTTGTAGCGAGGGGCCCAAAACTGAACACAGTACTCGAGGTGCGGCCTCACCAGAGCCGAGTACAGGGGGACGATCACCTCCCTAGCCCTGCTGGTCACACTATTTCTGATACAAGCCAGGATGCCGTTGGCCTTCTTGGCCACCTGAGCACACTGCTGGCTCATATTCAGCCGACTGTCCACTATCACTCCCAGGTCCTTCTCTGCCTGGCAGCTCTCCAACCTCTCATCTCCCAGCCTGTAGCTCTGCTTGGGGTTATTACGCCCCAGGTGCAGGACCCGGCACTTGGCCTTGTTAAACTTCATGCAGTTGACCTCAGCCCATCGGTACATGATACACCTATATGTGCATCTGTCTACTGTGAATGTTCTTCCTTTTCTATTTTCAATCCATGTTAACTGCATAAAGCTAACGTGTAATAATTCCTTGGTGCTTGTTTTCAAAAATAGAGGCATTTTTTGTTAAATGTATAACACGGGCAGCAAATGATGCGGTCACATCATGCTGTTAAAAAGACGACAGGTGTAGGTCAGATAAGTATTCAGAAATACAGCTTTACAGGGCTCTGTTAAAATTAGTAGTAGCCAGAGCTAAATGCCTTTGTATCTAGCATCACATATGATTAAAGTACAGTCTAGAGGTGCTCTGTGTCTACAGTCTGCCTCAGACATGTAACTGTATATTCACTATTAAGAATGAATAAATTATATGAAATCTTAGTTCAGAACCAGCATATTGAATCAAGGGGAAATGTTGCTATCTAATTAAATTTTTCTGCTTTAATCACCCCCCTTCCAAACACATACCCACCCCATGTATGTACATGGGTATGTATGTGAATGAGTATGTATACATACAAATGTTATTTCAGCAACGGTATTCAGCTCTTGTTAATAATCTTATTTTCCATTATTTTTCCTTGCATGTCTCATTTCAATTGATGCAATACATATACTGAAAGATTCAGAATTTGAAGGGAGTATTAAAAGAATGCATACTTTCAGTAAAGGGATATGCATACTTTTGCATAGAATTATATAAGAAAGACTGGAGTGGAAAAGGGCAAATAGGAAATAATAAACATAAAACTAAAATTAAATGGAATGGTATAACTTTTTCATATATTTTTTGTTGTCCCATGGATTTCATTAGGAAGTAATCACTTCATTATAGAATCTTGTAAGATAATTTTAAAAATCAAAAAGGCATGCTCAGACGAATTCTGCAAGTTAGACTAATTTCTATAGAATCCTACCAGTCTCATCTCTGTTAAGTTCTAAAGAATTTTATATAGACACTCTATTCTTCAGTCTATTCACAGACTGAAGGCATGGGTACAGCTGGACTACGCACGTGCCTTACTCAGTGAATTACTACTAGCTATCATTTGCTGCCTTGCCACAGCAGTAACAAAATAGTAACATGGAGTAGAAGTCTCATATCAAATAACACACATGCGCCAGCTGTCCCTTTAACCCACTATTCTCCTCCTTCCTGATACAATTTTTATTTTTTCATTTTATATACTCCATTTTTTTTACTTATGAACAACACTTTGTTTACAAAGTCACAGTTTAAAAACCCACTGAATTATGGAAAATGCTGTGTTTGTAATGGAAATAAAATACTCATTTCATAGTAACAAAAGAAACACATAAGTTTGCCCTTCCTGTTAAGATTTGTGTAACTTTAAGAAATGTCTTTGCATCATGTATCACAGGTGCCATGTGATGCAGGAGTTATGGAAACAAGACTACGGAATAGCAAAATTAGGCATCAGAATAGCTATATCTTAATAACCTTAAATTTTTCCATATGTTCCAAGTATTTGTCTCGGTTCAACGTGGAGTGAACATGAGACATAACAAATCTGTGGGTGGAAGGATGATATGTTCCACTTTCACAACTTTTCAGACACTGCCATTCTGTTTTAGAAATTAATTACTTTTGTTCTTATTATTATCTGTGTAAAAAAACCACCACCACCACCAAAAGAAGTAATAGACAAACCACAGATATACGTTGTGTACCTGTCCGTAGAAGATATTGTAACAAGGCAAAGAGCTCTGAATAGAGACTTTCATACTTTAAGCACTCCATAAGAAACGGGGATCCCATAAAAGGTCTATTGTTGGTGCTGCACTGTGTTTTACAAGTAAAGTAACATGGCTGGTTTGAGAGGGAACCAAGATACCACAAATTCCATGGATATTTGTCAGTTGAGCATAGTTGCTATTTCTGTCACATTAACATCACATAATCACAGAATGGCTGAGGTTGGAAGGAACCTCTGGAGGTCATCTGTCCACGCTCCCCAGCTCAAGCTCTAGGGTCATCTAGAGCAGGTTGCCCAGGACCACATCCAGGTGGCTTTTGAAGATCTTCAAGGTGGGAGACTCCATGTCTCTAGGCAACCTGTGTCAGTGCTCAGTCAAGGATCACTATCAAACAGTGCTTCCTTCTTTGAATATAATTTGCATCACATACAAAGAATTTCTTTGGTTATTTGTGTTATAAAATGTTCTCGAGGGGAACAGAAAATGTACATGGTATATAATACTGTACGTGAGTTAAGAATTCTGTCTTGATAATATTGAAGCTAAGGCAAATGTGTCAAATGTATAGTACAATTTAGATCAATAATACTTTTCTTCTTGTTATATCATTCAAGCTCCTTGACTGTCTAACAGCATCAACAAAATATTTTCAAACCTTTATATTTTCAGCTTGTGAAAAGACTACCTACGGTAAGATATAGACTAACTACAGTAAGATATATGCCAAGGTTTAAGAATACAGAATATAGTTGCTAAATATATATGTTGTATTTAAGACTGCCTACAGTATGAAGAAACACCAGAACAACTGTAAGTATACAGATACATATTTAAATATATATTTGATCATGTCACATGTAACTCCTTCATTGTCATTCAGCCACCTAAACTTTGTTTTCTTATTTGGATGGAAGGGTAAATTTTTCTTTTTCTGTGTAGTTAAGTAAAGTAAGTTCTTAATACATCAAATACGTTAATATGAAAAAAATTCTGCTTGGTCTCAGCTGCAAAAGAATGATCTCATGATTTCAGAGGAGGAGGAAACCAGTGTGGACTACAAAGAGGCAGATACAGAAAGGAAGGAATTTTTTGAAGAGATGGATTAAATTTATATCAGCTTTGTAGAAGCAAAGTTTTGATAAGGAATGCTCATAAGGCAAATGAAGGAATTAGATAACCAGCTGAAGAGGTAACGACAGCACATGAAAACTGTCAATATGAGAAAGAAAGGAAAAATGAAAAAACCTCCAAGTAGTCATAAGATTTGTAAAGCAGAATTCAGAGTGCACAACATAAAAGGGAATTGCTGTTGATAATGATCTATGTCCAGAAGATGGGAGGAAGAAAGAGAAAGATTTAAAGGTAGGAAGGAGAGGAGAGGGAGCTGGGCAGACGAATAACACAAGAAGTAGAAACAAGATTGTGAAGGAGAGCACTGCAAAGTTATGTTTATGCATGAAAGGCCAACATACAGACAGTGTAAGCATGTAGAAAACAACGGTGGATGGCCAAAACATTTTAGATGGCAGTCTTCTAGATGGATCAGTGTTTAAAGAAGAGAAAGTTAAATTGAATAGACACTATGGTAAAAAGCGCAATCATTCCAGAAGAGAAAATCAGAAAAAAATATGTTAAAGATAGAAGGAGAGGAGAGATCAAATCAGTGCTCAAACTCTAAAGTACAGTTTCCTTCGTACCTAAGAAATTAGAATCACGGAGTCATAGAATCATAGAATAACATATGTCAGAAGGGACCCACAAGGATCATATAGTCCAACTCTTGGCTCCACACAGGAACACCCAAAAATCAGACCCTGTGTCTGAAAGCGCTGTCTAAACACTTCTTGATCTCTGGCAGGCTTGGTGCTGTGTCCACTGCCCTAGGGAGCCTGTCCCAGTGCCCAACCACCCTCTGGGTGCAGAACCTTTCCCTAACCCCCAGCCTGACCCTCCCCTGTCCCAGCTCCATGCCGTTCCCTCGGGTCCTGTCGCTGTCCCCAGAGAGCAGAGCTCAGCGCCGCCCCTCCACTCCCCTCGTGATGAAACTGCAGGCCCCATCAAGCCCCACAGACTTAATATGCATCCAGCTGGACCAGCAAATCCTGCTGGTCCAAGTTCAGAGCTGTCAGGGAGTTTATTGTTCCTGCAGTCACCATCCTCCAGCTCAGAGCTCCAGGGGCCCCAGAACCCATCATTGGTCTTGGAGACAGAGGCAAAAGGCGGCATTAAATGTCTCTGCTTTGTCTATGTCCCTCTTTGTGAGGTGATCATCCTCATCAAGAAGCAGACCAATGTTTTCTCTGGTCCTCCTTTTGCTGTTAACATATTTTTTAAAAAGCCCTTTTTATTGATCCCCACGGTACTGGCCAGCTTCAACTCTAATTGAGCCTTGGCCACGTGAATTTTCTCCCAGTGGTGAACAGTCTCTCTGTATCAGTCTCCCATGTCGCCTGACCTCACTTCCTGCAGCCATACTTTCTTTTTCTACTTAAGCTCTAAAGTAAGATCCCTGCTCAGCCAAGCTGACCTTCTGCCCCACTTGCTTGACTTCTGACATGTTGGAAATGCCTGGTACTGTGTTCTTAGGAGTTGGTGCTTTAAAAGTGACCAGCACTGATGGACCCTGATATCTTCAAAAGCTGTTTCCCAGGGACCTTACCTAACTAGTTCCCTGAGCAGCCTGCTCTCCCCATATCCAGCACTGAAGTTTTGGTGGCAGTTTTCCTGTTGTCGCCAAAGATTTTAAATGTGACTACTGCGTGGTCACTATGGCCAAGATGGTCACCAATCACCACTTTACCCATCACAGCCTCTCTGTTCACAAGCAACACATCAAGGAGGGCACCATTCCTAGTCAGCTCCCTTAGTACCTGTACCAAGGATTTGTTATCAGGTTGTTTGAGGAATCTCCTGGACCTTTTCTTATCAGCTGTGTGGTATTCCTGGATAACATCTGGCAAGTTGAAGTTGCCCAGAAGGACAAGGGTGGCTGATCTAGAGGTATCTCTTAGTTCCTTAAATGTCTTGGTCTAGTCATGAAATTGTACTTTAACCCAGTCACTGCCCTTTATCTTTGGTCTTCTCAAAATATGTTACCAGTGCAACTGTCCCCCTCAAGAAAATGTTCTCTTGGCTTAACTTGTTTAAAATTCAAATATAACATCTGGCATTAGATTTTGATAAGGTTGTGGACATGTTAGTTGATATAGCTGTATGAATAAAAAAGTTTTAATTGCAAGAAAATTTCAATCTCATTGTAAAGTTAGTGATTAATTAGGGCAGGGATTTTATAGGTTATTTATTTATTATTTATTTATTTATTTTGTGAAAATACAGTAGAACCCACTGCAATGAAAACTGCCACCAGAAGTACAAGGAACTGCTAAAGGATAAAAGCATGCACTTGCTCCTCATTAGCTGTAAGGAGTGGCGTAAATACTGTGGCTAGCCCTAATAAATTTAGCGTCAACACCAAGAAGTTCTTGTCATGATGTGACAGGGACAAAAGATTCTTTTGCTCATCTCCCAGACCCAGTAACTCTTTATAAATGTATGTTGTCCTCAGAATAAAGTTTATTACTATGGTAGTTTAATCAGCTTTGTGTATAAAATGACACTAATTGTACAATTTGTTCTGCTTCTGTTTTAAAAGTATTACTGCATTGAATTAAACATTATTTCAATAATTATGAAACATGAATGTCAGACTAGGCATTCAGCTGCTGATAAACCTGAAAATGAATTCCAACTTGGAAAACAATTTGATTTCTTTTCCATTTGTAGGGATAAACAAACAAACAAAAAACTATCAGCGGTCATGGGATAAAAAGGTTACACAAGGCAGATCTCATTTGCAAAAGCAGCAGCAATATACACATATATTACATAAAGGCCAAACCAATTAATATCTGCACAACAAAGTTCATGAAGCAGTAGTTCATACAAAGTGAGGACTGTGGATATTAAACTAGCCTATTAATCCACAAAGCAAACTTTGTAGTCAGTCAAGCAATTTTTCAGAGTCTCAAATAAGCCATCTGATGGGAGAGTAATTAGATTTGTGTTTCAGCTCTGGAAGCACCACTATGTGCACTTTTTCTACTGCTTTATAGGCCATAACAAGTTGTTCCCAGGCCACTTAACAGACAAGTCACATTTTCATCATTCAGTGGAGCCTTGAGTATATTTAGGACACGTCCTGCAGAGCTGCTCATTGTAGTGGTTCAAGGACACCTGGTGCTGTTGGAACAAATGCTTTATTTATAAATATAGGTTTAATGAGTTTCTGAAGTGCAGCAGGATGTCCTTTGATCCTGAAAAAGAAGAGTGGCTCATCTATACAATCTAGTCTGATGCAAACAGGGAAGATGATTTAATCTAAGGTATGTCATAGCTATCAAAAGCATTCCAATGTTGTAGTATTGAAGTAAGAGCTCCATGAGGAACAATCCACCAGGACAGTAATGTCATTTTGATACATTTCATAGAAAATCATGGATGAATGATAGTAGGTAAGTGTCCAAGTCACTGATGTGATAGAGCAGACCAGACAATTCTCTTTAATAATGGTGTTTTACTGTTGGACTAAATTAAGTTTTATGGCATTTGGCTTCCTATTGTCCTTTTCAGAATTGCTTACAAAGTCTGTTTATAATTGCTCTGGCATTCCTAGGATGCTATACTAAAGTTGTACAGTACTTCTGCACCTCTATTTGTGACCACTTTATCTTGGCTGATTGACGATGTAGCTGTGTCATGTCAATGCCAGTGGGTAATGGCAGAAGGAATGATCATCTATCTCCACCACCACCGAGTGGCAGTCCAGTTCTGTGTGCTTCTGCCTGCACTGCACATCCAGCACTCATGCTTGTGCTTGGTCTATGGGAGTAATACATCAACATATCAATAACACATTGTTTACATGACGAGCAGCCAATTCACCACTTGAAAAACAAGCTACATTCATGAAAGGTATTATAAAGAGTCTCTTCATGGTGGAATTTTAGCAAATAAATGCCATACATTCTCATCTGTCAACTTTCAGAATTTGAAATACTTGAGAATTATAAGTGCTTGTGAATATAATGAGGTTTTGTGTTCAGAGGAAACTGTACAATGATTCTGCTGTATATACTTGTAAAGTATGGCTGTTTTTCTTGCAGCAAGCATACAGAGAATCCAAGGAAAAACCAGAGTCTATGCTGAGCACTACCTACAAAAAACTAGCACAGAGATAGCTCTGATTTAGGATGCAAGCAATCTACTTCAGATAATGTACAGGAAGTAGAATGAAAAATTGTTCAGGAAGTCACAATCATCTTCTCTCCCATGAGAGATCAATTCTGACATTTTAAAGAAAGCTAGTTACTTGCTGATTCTTATGATCTCTGCTTAAGTCCTTACATGGACAATCCTTCATATTCCCAAAATGTGAGATTGGTTACAACATGAAGGGAAAATATGGTAGTAACCCTAGTCTCACCCATCGTTCTGGGGAGAAAAGCAGTTTTGGGTTAGATACCAAAACATGTTCACTTCTTATATACATTAGTCCAAGGCAATTAAAACCTGCCACCTGGCAATTCCAGTTATTCAGTAAAACAAATGATGCTTTGAGAGTCACCCTTCTCATAAGGACTTTCTGTGTCTTTTGTATTTTCTCAGTTTAGACAAAAAGTATGTTGGCTGGCATGTACCTTCAGCCTATACAGATCCAATTATCATGTGAGAGTTAAAATGTCATAGTAAAAATCTCCATCTTCTAGCGTAGAAAAAGAAGATGAGAATGAAAAAACTGCAGCTGGACAACCTACTGTTCTTTCCTTCACCAAAAAGCATCCCTCCATCATTCAGATTTTTACATTCACTTTTCTCTTACCTGTTCCTAATGACTTTGAATTTCCAGTCATCTGCCTCTCTCATTTGTGTGTCCTGCTTTTTCTTGCATCTCCCTCAAGCTTCCAATGACAGTTTCAGCAGCAATTTTCATAGGAACTGGGAGCCAGCCAGGAGGGCTGTTAGGTCCAAGAAGAGTGGAACACTATTTGTGTTAGGAGAGCTCACATATTTTAGCTCCAGGCTTTGCCATCAGAAGACTGGCACGAGTGATCCAGACACAGCTAATAATCTCAGGCACTTTATCTGGCTCCTGGGTGAGAATCTAAATGCAAAGAATCTGCACAAGGACAGAAACTGAGGAGGATAAACATGTTTATTAGCAGAGGGTATTTAGAAAAGGAGGAAGCAAAAAATGGACATAAAAAGGATAAGGAGAAAAAGGAAGAAGGTGAAACAAAGAGGAAGAAGGGAAGACTTCTCCCTTCCCTGAAAGTCTATGAGGAAATTGTTGATTACTGAAGTGCTCTTCCAGTGCTTTACAAAATCAGATTTTATTTTCTTGTCTCTAGTAAATTCTTTGCTAATTCTTAATCAGAGTAGAACTCCGATTATCATACATTTCAGACCTGGGACTGCTATTTTGGACAAGAATCCCATAGGGGTACATGGAATAACAGGGTGTGACAACAACTCTGTACCATGCAACAACTATGTGCAGAGCAGCACACTCACCTTAGCTATCAAGAAAATATTTCCTGGAGACCTATTTTATAATTACCCTGGCCTCTCTAAAGAAAAAACTGCCATAAGAGATAACGTACCAAACACTGAAAAATAAAGAAGTGTTAAAGACATCTGTGAATCTGTAATTCCTTGTTAAATTGTGATGCTGGCTTTAGTTATACAGTCATATACATATTTTCCCCTTGACCCCTGCTTCACTATGTGCAAAGAACGAACATTTTATTTATTCTTCCAGCTTCACTCTGCATGTGGTCTATTTACTTTCCACTATTTCAGTCTCAGCCGTGAGGACAGCCATAAATTTTCTACTGCCTGCTCTCTGGCTCTCATAGCACATATATGCTCCACAAGTATTTCTCTCCACAACATTTTCCTGAAAGAAAGGAGTTATATCATCTCCACCCTCCAGGTGGGAAACCCATGCTCTGAGATAACGGCATCTGCAAGTTCAGGCTGATCCATCAGAGTAGCTCACAATGGGTGACATTTTGTATTTTCAAAGGGCAGTTCCCTGTAGCTTCAGATACAGTTGTGAATTTTTACACATTTCTACAAATCTGCCTTTGAGATCTGAAGCCAGACAATGAAAACAGAGAACGAAATAACCTCCTGGAAAAATGTGATTAAAGGAACTGGCCACATAGGAACGCTGCAGTGGAGACTGACTCCAGTTCTCCAAAGTAGCTGCTGTCTAGTGATGAGATCTTTCTTATATCTCCCCACTCCAACGGGGCTTTCTGATAAGAAATGTCATGCAAGCTCGATAACTAGTAGTGCTACTGGTGCATCACAGATAGTAAAGTGTGCTCTTTGCTCATGTAAAACCTCATGCTATGCCTGAAAAGGAAGTGCAGACTAAAATAAGCAGGACTGAAGATCACCATGCCTGTTCTTGTTGCTGGAGCAGTTACAGATGCTGAATTCCTCCTCGTGGAATTTAACTAGAAGAGAATGTCTAGCAAAACTCTCCAGCAGAAAGCTCTGTGACTCCCATTATAACACCAAGCACCATAAATTGAAGAAAAGACACCAAAAAACAATACAGCAGCTTTTTCAAACTATGCCTTGTAGTGCAAGCAAGATCTTTCTGTTAAATTGAAATCCATACTTACGGAGAGGGGAGTAAGACAAGAAAGAAATGACACTGGGATGACTCCTAGGATGCTTCTAAGAAATTCATTATGTGGAAGAGATAAAACATTCCAACTCCATATTTTTCACATCCTGTGGCTTAGGAATCTCTTTAAAGAGCTCTGTTCTTTCAAATTCATATTCTTCTTTCCAGGCTCTATGACACATAGCTCACTGACTGTATGACATTCTGTTGCTCGTGTCCAAGAAATTCAGCTATACTGCTTGCTTACTTTTAGTGATTCGCTCTGGTAGCAATCTTCCATCTCTTACAGTCTGTGCATTTCTCAACAGATGGGATTTCCAGACTGTCCTAAGAGGGAGTTAACTCCTAATAAGTTGTTAAACACCTCTACTAAGGATTCTGGTCTTTTGGCTTGTGGAACACATCTCAAGACTCTTGACCTAGAAATCACAGATCAAGATTCATCTGTTTCTAGTTATTGGACACATCATTTTTGTTATTTCTAATTGTAATTTTTGATATCAAGGACATATTTTTCCAGCTGAACTTGGGTCTCACATCATTTGTTCGACATGCAGATTTTTACACATTTTTAAGCTCTTTTAAATAACTTACAAAGTAAATAAAGACTGAAAAATGTGAGTTATTTTTCACTTACTTGGTATTAAAAGCAAATTTGAATCTTTTCATTTTTCCAGCTGCTATATGGAGGGGAGGAGAGGGAAGGGGAGGGGATAAGTGGAGGGAGAGGAAGGGAAGGGGCACCTGCAATGAAGCCTCTATAGCAATGGAGAAAAGGAATTTTTTTTTTAGAGATGCAGAGAAAAAAACAAACAAACAAACAAACAAACAAAACAAAACAAAAACACCTGCTGAGGTGTTATTTCAATTGAGGGAGCCATTGAAGGTTCCTGAACTAGAAAGCGGGGAAGTCCATTTGCAACAGCCCATTGAGCCAGAGTAAAATCTGGTTTTGAGACTATGATTTTAATCTCCTAATCATAGGTATTTTATCTATTTCAAGTGTTACCTTATCCCAGACTATCATTTCTGTATTCAAATGAAACCAGGTTTTAGAAACAGGATGAAGATTTGTCATTTGGTGTCTTTGTTTCAAAAGGGAGAAGGGCACTTTAACCTCAAGATTTGAGCAATACTGGGTCCTGCTATAAACATGGATAGATTTACTTGATATGTTACTCCTAAACCGACCAGTACACCTGCAGTTTTATAGATGGATATTTGTGTAGCTTCAGATATCCACCCTCAGTGGTCATTGTTTGCACTATTAGTCACATATATTACTTGTTTCAGAGAGGTGCCTTTTACAGGACGTGTCTGCCCAGGCAATGCCTGGCAGGGGCTTGCAATAAAAAGCTATGTAGGAAAAGGAATGATTTAAAAATCCTCAAAACTGTGCAAATATCACATAAGTGAAAGGGATCACAGATTTTTTTATATGGACAGTGTGGCTGGAAGAAATTTATTAAAAGTAATTCATTGCCCTGGTGCCATCAAAGACATTTCTAGCTTAGACTTAAAATCTTATAAATCTGTACACGAACAATTTGCCCATCTACATAACCTAAGTGGAGTAGATAATGCACAGTACTAAAACGCATATGTCAAAGCACATTCACGTGCATGTTCCTTAGTGTGGTACTCATCTGAGTAATTTTAAATGTTATGGCAGTATATAAAAGGATATTACTTTAACTCATTGCTTTTTCAGCGATAAAGTTTCTTGCCATCTAATATTAGGCAATTATCACCTATAAATTTACACGCATGCCTAATGCTATTTATTCCACTCAATCAGGCTATTCTTATAGTTCAGATTAAAGACACTTTCAGCTGGATGAGTATCTTAATACCTATTCCTCTTTTAGCCTGCTTTCCTGATGGAGAAGGGCTTACAAGATCATACTGGAGAATTTGTGCAGTCAACACTCTTCTAATAGTTTTTGAACCTGTTGGACAATTTCAAGCACATTTGGCAGAGAGCAGCTAGCTTACAGATATTAAGTCTGCATATATTAAATTATGAGTGGCAGTTAAGCAGAGGAAAGAGAGATTATTAGAGTTATTGGCATTTCCATCTCCCTCCTCTGCCAGTGATGGAAAGGCTATATCATGAACACTTCATTTAAGTCTAGAGAATTCGTATTAGAAAGTTATTGTGAATGCCCTGTCACAGAAAAAGCTTTAGAATTTGTAGTTAATTAGACACTAGAGAATCCAAGGAGATGATACCAATCAATACAACTTCAACAGTTTCCATGCTTATCTCTTTGCTACACATTAAAGAACCCTTACTTGCTAACAGCAAGCTCTCTTTTCAAGAAATTATAAATACAAAGAGTTTGTAAAAAAATCATCTTTCTTGCACTAAAAAAAAATCTGAAGTGATCAGCTTAAAGGGTAAAAAAACACATGTACTAAATCAGTATAGTAGCTTCCCTGATTTTTTTTTTTTTTTTTGAGTGATCAGATAATACTTCCAGTTTAGTTACTGTTTGAATGCATGGGAACTTTCTGTGTATTTCTTTCCCAGTGTTGACATCATGGAAATTTCACAAAGTATGACAGACTGGTAAAAGCTCTATTCCAAAGGGACCTTCCTCCAAACCCTATATAGTTTGGCGGACATTCATAAATAGGACCTGTTTTTCTTTAGGTTTTGAGTAAAATCTCTTTTGGTCAAAAAAACGATTCAGTTAACAGCTAGGACAGAACATTTCTTTAACCAGCTATGGGATCCTCTCTATGTTTGCGATGGAGTTATTGCAATAGGATTTCAAACAGGCACAGTTTAGACGGAGAGCACCTTATGACCAAATACCCCCAACGTGGTACCTCAAATTTTTCCAAGTGTCATTTTAGCAGGATTTTTAGGAAGTAAGAGATCTGTGAGGCTGGTTTTCTTTTTCCTTTCCTCAAATTCCTTATGCACAAAGAATAGTTCAGCTATAAGCCAAAAATATCAGAAACAAGTAAGAGAACTTGTCATTTGGCATTTTAGACATGTTTAAAGAAAAATCACTGGGTGTAAGATAACTATATATATATATTTTTTTGAGCCTTGTCACTCAGGTAATTCATTCTCCCATGGAACAACCAAGAACACAAACAGAAGCTCAATTATTTTTAATCTGGTTTATAACAGACTGCATTGTCCTCAGCCAAGGCTGGAGCTCAGTTGTAAACTGACACTATTTGTGTAAACTGGCATTGGTTCACTGAAAATACTGTACCTGTTCAAGATCTGTCTTGCTGACTGTTCATGTAAAGTCCTCAGCAATAAAAGGAATGAATGGTATGTAAACAGCACAATGAATGTACAATGTCACCTTTTACATGTAGTCTTAAGTCAGTTTGCCTCATTTAGGTATAAAATTAGCAATATCCACTGAAGACTAAAAATGTGGCATACTGCACTTCCTGGAGAGCTCTTGATCCCAGAAAAGAGGATCAAATTAACAGCAAAACCTCACAGTTTACCAAATCTGAAGGAAAAAGAATCTTCACACACTGCATTTATGCAACGCTCTCTAGTACTTTCAACTTCACTAGTTGTGTTCACTTCTGGCATAAAATCACTACTTTCTGGTAAGCATCCAGGTCCACTCTTTCTTTCTAAGGAGGGATGAATACACGTGAAGATGCTGCCTGCTCCAGCTAATGAAATGAAATCGCAGAAGTTTAAGTGAGATTATGATTCATTCTATGATTACACTGGCAGCCTCAGCTGAATTGTCTGGAGTTTGTGGGTTTTCTCAAGTCACGTTTCCAGTGCTTCAGGAAACAGATTTTTCTTCAGCCTCCCAAAAGCTAGATTTTATTCATTAAATTCTTTTTCCTCCTTTCCAGTTTTCACCACTAGCCATTAAACCTGTCTTTACGTAATACAGACTGAAGACAATTTTCCTCTCCTAGTTGAGAATTTTTTTCTCAGTGTATTTCCTTACAATTTTTGTTCGGGTGGCACTGCAACACATTTGCATATATTTTTGGAAAATGTTTTGCTAATCTGCATATAATTGTGTTTTAAAGTGTAATATTTCTTTTGGAATATGGAGATATATGTGTAAGTTGAAACAATACAGATTTCAGTAGGAATTTACCACTGTAACTAGAAGATTTGCACGTAATTTAACAGATTTCAGAGACAGGATGATATTTTCAGCTTACTTGTGGAATCTGTAAATACTACAGACATTATGGGACCAATCCACATCAGCTTTGCCAGAAAAATAACTGCAGATTTTGTCCATTTCCTGAACGATTATCTTCAACATGGCTGCATTTCTAGATTCGCTGCTTTACTCTTTTACTCTGCACAATACGAGTGTTCTGATTTGGCCTGGACCTCTCTGGGGTCATTAGATTTAAACCAGTGTCTTCATAATGGCTGGAGAAGGGCAGAGGGCTGTGCTGTGCCGAGGGCGGCCTTCCCTTCCCAGTCCAGGAGAGCCTTCTGCTGCCTGGAGATGTGGAAGCCGCACGGGGCTGCAGATGCCCAGATTCGGGTTCGATTTCAGCGATGTTTTGTTTCCGATGCAACAGTGCTGAAATATTGGGAAATGTCTGGTAAATGTTGCAGAACCCCCCCCCCCCCCAAATAAATAAATAAATAATCTGTTTTATGAGATTATTTGCCGCTCTGGGCCAAAATACCACAGGAGGAGGTTTTCATGCATTTCGGCATGCCTAAGCCAATTGCTCAAAACTTCCCCTCTCCCCTGAAGAGAAGCAGCAGAGCAGCAGCAACCCAACCGCTGGCACAACTTGGGTTCCCAGCGTGGCTCCAGCCCAGGGGGGAAGACATTTTAGGGTGCTTCACCTCTCGGGTCTCGCCAAACGAAGCCCAAGCTCCCACCACCCCTCGGCACCCCTCAAGCTGCCACTTCCATTTTGTCCCTCGGGGCCAACACACAGCGCCGCCTCTCCCACCCTTCACCGCGCCCACACACGGCCCCCAGACCCTCAGAGCCCCGTCTCCCGGCGTTTCGGAGCCCCCCACCACCCGGGGGAGCCCCCCGACGCCCGGAAGAACCCCCCACTCCTCGGCCCCCCGGGCCTTCTCCGGCGGGCGGCGCTAGGACCCGGCGTGCCGCGGGCGGTGGCGCCTGCGCGGCGGCGCTGGTGGCGCTGGGCGCCGCGGGGCTGCGCGGAGCGCTGCGGGCGGGGGCGGCCGCGGCCGCCGGGAGCTTCCCGTCAGCGCCCTGGGCAGCGCTGCCCGGCCCCGATGAGGCCTCGGCGGGGCGAGTGAGCGAGGGGGGAGCCGGGGGGGAGAGGCTCCACCTGCGGCGAGCTCCCGGCTCTGCCCTGCCCTGGCCGGCCCGGGGAGGGAGGATGTGGTGAGAGGATGGACGGCGCCGCCTGCCTCCGGGGCTCGCCATGGCCAGGGAGGACTCGGTGAGGTGCCTGCGCTGCCTGCTCTACGCCCTCAACCTCCTCTTCTGGGTGAGTGCGGGGGGTGCGGGCCCTCGGTGGCCAGCCGCAAGTGAAATTTGGGGTTAGCCTGGCGGGGTGGGCGCACACGCGTGGGAGTCTGTGCACCTGTAATACCTGCGTGTACGCTGTAATACCTGCACGGCTGTGGGAAGGGAGATATTCAGCGGCTTTCTGCCTTCCTCACTGCCTCAGTTTCGGAGCATCCCGGACCTAGCCTAAACTCTGAGATCCACAGGTGTCTGAGCACTCGGCCACTCTCTGAAGGGCTTACCCCAACTCATCTCAGGGACCGCATCCTAACTGGCAAGCGAGGCCTGTGGTGATTTATTTCGTTTGCTTTCAGCATTTCAGTCGGCGCTGTATTTATAGCAGCAGGGCTTCCAGCTCTCTCCAGTACAAGTGGGTGTGAGCAGCCGGCCCAAACTTCACGGCTCCAGACAGACTGCACGATGGAGTTTCACACAGCCTGCACTTGCTTGCACCAAATGGAGCCTGCTTCACCCGCGTAACTCAGATTTGTGCGGGATAAGTGTAGGTAAAAAGAATGGGTCAGAGGCGTGACATCCCACACCCAGTCACAAGTACTGACTTGTGAGGTGCTGCGTGCTTGTTTGATACAGAGAGCTTCGTATGTGACAAATATGTAGGCTGGGACCGAGCAGAGTTCATACTGAGCTAAAGACCAAGTCCCAAAGTCCCACAATTACTGAAACTTAAATGGAGATCAGAATATGAATGAGACAGAGTTGTTAAACAGCATTTGGGACAAGATGATACTTTTTTGTCTAATGCAAATGATCTGAGATTCTGTTGAAAGTATGTAGCTTTGTATATTGTATTTAACAGATGAAAAGTAAGCATTTAATTTCTGAAGTGTGGTAGGACTAAAGTCCTTTAATAGGAGACAAGGAAACCTTTCCTTTTTTTTTTTAAAGGGTGTGTAATTATTTAAAACATGGTATATAATTTTCATTGGGTATTGTACAAAATCCCCAAACTTGGATTTTGTTTTAAGGCAAAGGTTACCTTGGGTTTAACTATTTTGGGTTCAACTTCAGATTTTTAGGCGTATGTTGCTAGAGTTGAGGGAACAGACACCCACATGGCTGAAAACATCCTGTTCTCCCATTTGTGTACCCACTGCTTTCCTCTGGGTTCCAGATTCCTGCCTTGAGCCGTCCTCATCAGTTACCATACATGCGTCGACTCACCGCCTAAAGAAGCTTGTTCCCTAAAGCTTACTCCACTTTTCTCCCTTTCCGTCCATTTCTCAGTGTTTGTTGCGTTTCATCAGATTTATTATTCAACCTTTTAAGCTGGAGCTGCCATTTAGCTGGTACCTAGGTTGTACACGAGGTTATGTCCCCGTACTGTGTCACTTGACCTATTCTGTGGTGGTGAGGGCCTCGGTGCTGGAGCTGAGTGATTCATTCCTCTTCCTGAGTGACTTTCCTTCTGTAGGAAGTCTGTCCTTACCTTTGGAGGGAACTGGTGCTGCTACGTTGTGTCGCAGTTCCTCTCTAGGGGGGACCAAGAATTGTTGCACATTATAAATTTATGGAGGCTGAGGCAGGACAAGCAAAGAGACAGTAAGCAGTGAACAGGTGCAAAGAAGAAAACATGCCAGAAACAGGTAGAGGTGGGAGATGCATGTAGATGCATTTGTCTGGGAGGGTGTACGTTGTCTCACTTTGGACATTTAAATGTTTGCCCTTGTTGCCTGAATTTAAGTTTTTTTTCCATGTTAGATTACTCCTTCCAACTTTTCATTGCTATGAATGTGTTTTTCTGTTGTGCACCAAAGGCACGGAGCTACAGAACACCTTTGAGCTTGTCAGTGGAGTTAACAGTAACTACACCAGTAATGTGCTGCTGTTAACTTTGTCCATTCATAATTAATTTTGTCAATATTTTGTTTAAAGCATTCATGGCTAGAAACTATTTCTCATTCCTTAGATTTTTTTTCAACCTTTTGAATAGTAGTGTCATATCACCCAACTAAGAAGTGTGATTATTTTTTTTTTCATAATCATATAGGAAAGGGGATCTCTTGAGTCTATAGTGGTATGACAAGAAGTCCTAGGGAAGAAAATAGTAACTTCTCATGCTCATGTTCAGAACAAGAATATGAAAAATGTCTGTGCTTAATCTTCCTAGCTGAGGGCAGGGCACTGGAAATTACACCCAAGCAGCTAAGTGAAATCTATATAATGCCAAGGCATGTGAATATGTAATTAGATAATAAATGCCAGCATCAGCAGATAACTTGCACCACAGATGTTGTAAAGAATAAAGCTGTCTTCTGTAATGTGCATGAAATTAAAGGTGTTAGAAGTAAAATGAAAAATTGGCCAATCTGCTTGGAGGTGATTCTTTGCATCTTTAAAAGCAGATGGGTTTGGCTCAGAATAAAGCAAACAAACAAAATGAGTGTGCCAGAACTGTGTAGTAAGAAACAGGATGAATGGTAGGTGGGCAGTATTACAGTTAATTCAGGTTCTTTGGAGGAGTGTGCATGTTAGAAACCTCTTGCTGCTTCCTATCTGCTCCTGTTCAGATGTGTATTTAACAAATCTGCTACTTGTTGCTTACTGTAGTGAAATGTCCCACGTCTCCTTCTCTACCTGAGTTGAATTTTCTCCAGCTGAGGTCAGTGAGAGTGTTACCACTGACTTTTCTGGGTCTAAGAGCATGACCCCAATGGCCAAAATTGCCTTGTGGAAAAGCTCCCCTGGCAGCAGGTACTTGCTTGCCAGCATGGGGCTGAAGGCTGTGTTTTCCCCTTGCCATCACTCTGCCTTCCATTTGGAAAGCTTTAGCTTGTCTGTTGCTTATGTTAGCACTTACTTTGATAAATACCATCTCAGATTATGGACTGGATGGCAGGAAGTTTAGATTAGATCGGCCCCTGGAAATGTGCAGCCACATTCCTCCTGAGCTGCGAGTATGGTAGGCTCTGGCTTAACAGATAAACACAACAGCAGCACACTTGAAATAAATGAGAGCAAAGCATGGTTCTGGGCTGTGAAGGGACCTCACTGTTTTGGGAGCATGTGTGTTATTCTCTCCAAACCTGTTCTTGGAGGGTTTTACAGTTCTTGCTTCATTCCTTCCAAGGGGATGTTGCCTCCAAACACCTTCAAGGCTGTCATTAACACGCCTGTTTGCTGTGCCAGTTATCAGTCTCTGGCTGAAAACATTGAAGGTATCCAAACAGCATTTTTTTTTTTTTTTTTTAAATCATAGCTTAATTCAGGGGTCTAACCAGGATGCAGTGATAATCACACCTTGTTTCATTCTGTTGCTGTCCAGTGGTCGGTCCAGCAGTGCATTGTGCAGAGAGGATTGGTTTATCCTCCAAGCTGGAAGAAGAGAGCCTCAGCTCTGCTGACCTCTAACATTTGAAGCCCTGACCAAAACTGGGAGAGCTTGTGGCCTGCCTGGTACAGGCTGATTTTTCCTCTTGGAGGAGGGAACGTTTAAAGTAATTTTCAAGTGTGTCTGTGAGCAACTGTTGCAGGACGTGTATATGGGGATTGCAGCTTTTGTCATGGCCAGCCTGATGAGGGCACGCTAGTGTGTGTGAAGCCTCTTAGGAAAGTGTTATGCATAACAGAGCTGGCTTGTCTGACCATCAATCTTGCTGAGAAACTTAAAATGCTGTAACATGCTGGTGTCTTCATAACTGGGTTATTGTTGGAGCCTATGGAAGCGGAGAAGTGGGAGAACTTCATCAGTCACTGTGCTATGATACTTGAAGCTTTCCCAGAGTGTTTCTTGTATGTGTACAACTGCATGCTTTGTATTTGGGAAGAGAAGCTTCTTTTACAGGGCTTAGCTAATGAGCTGTGATGAGGAGCAGTTGACAGGGTGATGCACATGTGTGTGAGAGGGAGGAAAGGAGTATAGTCTGTTATACTTTTTGTCATTTTTGGCCCAAAGGCTGTTTAGCTGTAAATAATAAGTAAGCATTCAACTGAAAAAAAAACACGTCTCTCTTCTATTGGTTCATCCAGTTTTGATAATGGACCAGTAAGTTTACTGCCCTTACTGCTTGTGGAATCTAGGCTTTGTGGAAGTGGATGGATTGGTAATTCCAAAGCTGCTACTTTAAGTAGGCAATTTCTTCTAAGGTGGGAATAAATAGGTTGTCAGTGCTCTAATTATTGTTGATTAAGCGACCAAATGTGGTAATAGATCTGATGATGCTCCTGGAAGCTGTTTCTAAGGTCAATTGAATTGTGCATCTGACTGCAAGATGTCTGTTTCATGCTAATGGGTGCAGTTTTAGCGACTTCTCTTCCTTCTTAGTTCATAAGTCTTTTTTTTGACAGTGCCCTGGACAAGGAGTATCTTTCAGACTGAAGTCTGCATTTAACGTTTAGTTTGATTTCTTCTGTCATCCACATGTGTAAATAAGCATCGCTTCTTAACGGAATTTAGATTAAGAGACCCAGCTGAATTTCTGCAGATGTCTTGTCTTAGGCTTTGCAACACTGCTGTTTGCAGCATGTTACTTTCTGGACAGCCTAATAAGAAGAGAGGATGTCCAAAAATGCATGATTTGGCATTTTTTAGTCAAGACTTAGTGATTAACCAAGCAGTTTATCTTAGTGGTGCTTGAGAGAAGACATGCTCCTACTGCTCCCTGATTTTCTGGCTTTAGAGGCAATAATAGTCTTTATCTCTGCATAGAATGGGTGTCAGTAGCTGGAGATACTTAGTTTTGATAGTTCTACAGGTATATTTTATGCAGTGTATGAGACTGCAGGATCTTTGCTTCTGGTGGGGCTTTTCTCTGTCAGTGAACTCCTGACACTGGTCCAGCATAGCAGCAGTCTTGGGTTTAATATGAGCATCCTTGTCTGTTTGAGAACTGTTGAACTTGTCCTCACATAAAGCCTCCACGCTTCACGCCACGTTTTGCAATATTGCAATTATTCTTCTGTGCTTTGCTGTAGCCTCTTACCCTTAAACTTTCTTTGCAGTTGTGTGAAGTGGAGAGACCTTAGCTTGGTATTACAGGCAGGCTTCAGTCACAGAGCATAGCAAGCCTGTATTAATGGCACAGGCGTAACGCAGCAGATTGTCTGAGGGCAGTGGCCCTTACAGTTGTGTTAGAAGAGGAAATAGAAAAACAGTGTTGAGTACAGGAAAAATTCAGTGTCCTGACTGCTTATAATAGGAGAGGATTAAGCGAAGCAACAACTCTGAGAGGCACAGAACTGTTTTACTTTGGGCAGCTCAGCCATGCATTCCTTTCAAAAAATTACCAATAGCCAAAATCAGTGAACTGGGCAGTGCTACTAAATACGAGTAAAAGCAGCACAATTATTCTGTCAATTTTTTCTCTCTCTCTTTTTTTTTTTTTTTTTTTAAAAAAAAAGGTGAAATATAGCTGACATTCAGGAAAAAGTCTGTATAGACTTTCTTTGTCTTGACAAAACTGCCAGCTTGTTTTTTTTTTTTTTTTTTTTCCCACTCTGATGAGCATGTGTGGCAGAAAGGAGGAGCAGCTGCTGTTGTGTCCCTTGCAATAATAGAGAATGACTGTGCCATAGTGGTTTGGGCAAATCATGGCTGTAAGTCGCAGATGGCTGTATTGTAGGTGGTGAGCATCTCGTACCAGATGATTCAGTGTCACTGGATGCTCAAGCAGAGTCAGAGATGTTGCCACATCCTTCACCTCGTGGAGTTTATCTGCCTGGGGATATGCTGTTTCTGTTGAATGATGCTTGGGCTTTCTCACTGCTGCTTGGTATGTAGCAGCACCGTCTAATTAGGCTGTGTGATTGCAGCCAATAAGCCCTCCTTGCAGACTATGTAAATTGCTTTGCCCCTATCTTGAATTTGTGCTTGTGAACAAGAAATCAGGGAAAATGAAAGCACAGCAAGATTCCAGTCGGTTTTCCCTTTGTTATGAATATATTGAACACTTGTATCGTCTAGTTTTGGTTATGTGTTCCAC
The DNA here is from genome assembly GCF_011077185.1 of Oxyura jamaicensis. NCBI lineage: Eukaryota > Metazoa > Chordata > Aves > Anseriformes > Anatidae > Oxyura > Oxyura jamaicensis. Next base: position 24,343,324 of record NC_048893.1, read on the forward strand.
CTGAGAAAATACAGCGAGGGAATATTAGCCTTGCACAAAGAAGCCCTAGGAATGATTGGAAGCAGCAGTATTGAGTTTCTTTCTTTTTCCAACCTCAAGTGTATCTTTCTTCCAACCCCATATGTATGTGTTCAATCTTGTAATTACTTTTACCTCATTTTTTTACATCTGCTGTAACACAACGAAGAAATCAGTCATCCTCCCTTCCTTGGAACCAGAGTCTGAGTGGCAGTTGTGTTTCTGCTGCCATCCAACTTCCACTCGTGCCAGTGGTGTTTGAAGATACTTGTTGTGAATAGAGGTAGGGTCAAATTCTTAAAGAATGTAAGTGACTAATAATATCCATTGAAACAAACACGGCCTGGCTGGCTACCTGTAGCAGTGTAAGTGTGGGGTTTGTTCTAGGCTAATACAGTCTGTTTTTAGAGACTGCAGTGTAGACATTGGTAACTGAAACCTGATTTTTTTAGCATTCTTGTATAAAGAATAAGCTGTCTTTGAAGCCATGCAAGAATAACTCTAGCTTCTGTCAGAATATGGTGTCTTTTAATGGTGCTCAGCAGAGCAAGCTGCAGGAGGAATTTTAAAGGACCAGAAATACTTTTAAGACTGGTCTTTGACAAAACTTTTTGGTGTCTTTAGGCTGCGTTATATAAATAACATCATTACATTATGGGAGTGTAAAAAAAGCCTTCCTCAGATTCAAAGGTCTCTTTAAGCTGCTGTACAGGTATGAATCAGAGAGTCAAGTGCTATCTCTGGGGACACTGACATCTTGAAAGGCCACTAATAAATTTGAGGAGATACATATATCGAGAGAGAATTATTTAATCTATTTTTTTTTTTTTCTAAGCTACCATTTTAGCCTTTCTGCCTGGGGAAAAGGCTGTAAGGAACATGTCTGAAGCAGGGTATAGTAAAGTGGGTGAGTGAGTGAAAGGTAAGGAATGCAGAGAGGGGAGATAGACTACAGAGTTTGATGGTCCAAGTGGATTTCTGAAGGCCATGTGTAATAAATACCAAAGTAAAGCAGAGTTCAGCTATTAGTCAACTTTGTATCTACCTCTGCATAACCTTTCATAGTATGTGTGTTCATAGCTGATGCTGCTCATTCCTCCTGGTGCGTTGACAGTGAATTGGTGAAGCAGTCTCAACAATGCAGTCCTGAAAAAGTGAGCGGCTTGATATGATGGAAAGGAAAAAATAAACCCAAACTTCACCCCAGTGTTAAAAATGACATTAATATGTTTCTTAGCTGGTGTTCAGGAGTTAATGAAACCACAGCCATTTAGGGAAAATCCTCAGTCTTAATTGTGTGGAACTCATTGTATTTACCTTGAGGATGAAGGCACGAACCCATGCTGTCTAAATCTGAATCAGTAGCTAAGGGAAAGAAAATACTTCAAAGCAGATGCTTATGCCAGTAAAGCATGAACTCTAGCAGAACTGGAAAGCTCCACCTCACCTGTAGGTACTTGCATTTTTTTCTTTCAGTTCACATCTTTCTGTAGACGGTAGCTACCTGATTATTCACTAATCCCCAGACACTGTTTCTGTACCTTAATGGTTTACCATTATCTTGAGTCTGTGGTGGGTAGTAGATAAGGGTCATGGGTTTAATACCAATTTTTTGGTATTGTATCAGTTTATGTATTTTATATCTTATATCAATTTATATAGTTTATATCTTATATCAGTTTTCTGGTTGTGTACACCAGGTTTAAAAACCATTTGCAATCTGTGGGCCCAAGAGAAATTGTCTACTGTCCATAAAGAAAACCAAGCACTTATGGAAACAAAATTAAGAGTATGTTGTGTGTATGTGAGGCGTATCATCTTGGTGGTAGTGTGTGGCTTGTGGTATGGATCTGGGCATTTGGGCTCTGTGCATTGCTACAAATTACCCACAATCAGCAGTACGTGCCTTTGCCTCCCCAAAGGCAAAAACTCTCTGCAATGGCATGGTTACTTTCCCATTTTGTGGGAAGAGTGGCACAAATGTTGTCCTAATGAGAAGTGCAGTGAAGATATAGTCAGCGAGAGGGTGGATACAGAGATATATGCACTTCCTTAGCCTTCTTTGCCCTTTATGAATGGAAATTGGTACTTGGGGCTGGCTCATGGAAGAACCTGCTAGTAGATTAACTGTACCAAAACCTGTTAGCATATTTGAGTTCTTACTCCACAGTTTTTTACGCTGTGGTGCTGTAGGATCCTCGTACAGTCAATTGCTGGAAAACTTGCTTGCTTTCCTTGGGAGAGCAACCTGTTAGCAGACTGTTAGTGCTCTGCCAGTTGCCTCATTGCAAAGTGTGCAAGTTCCAGCCCATGCCAAGCACGGATCAGGTTGTTAATCACAGCTGCAGCTGTGCAAGCAAACCTGGATTCAAAGTGCAAATAAGTACATGCTTCAGCTGTTTGCAAGTGGGAAGGGACCAACACATAACCCTGTGCAGGAACCTTAGCTAAAACTAAATGTTGCCGTACCCTTAAAATAAAAGGTGCATTAGTGGGGACAAGGGGATTTTTCCTTTTTTATAGGCTGTGCTTCTTTCTGTAAACACTTGAAGGCTTTTGCCATACAGAGAAACAAGACCTCTTGTCCCCTTCTCCCCCACCCTTACACCCCTCCCTCCCCCCAAAATGGAACCGTTTGTTTGTCCAGGGATCTGAGTCATCTGTGTATGTTCAGTGATCTGAATATTGAACTTAATTGTGAAAATCCTGTGAAAACATTGCAACATGTTCTGTTCATGACCTTGTAGTGATTCCTCCCCGCCTGCTCTGGGTAAGTCACAGCTCAGGTTACTCAAATCAATTCTAACTGGAAAAAAAATCTGAAGAGTTACTTCTTTACTAAAATAAAAAGACTTATTCTGTTGAATGTTGCCGTATCTTGGAAGTAGTTTCCTTGGAGCTGAAAACCTTTTTTTGCAAAGGAAGTTGCTTTGTAGTGCCACTGCTCAACATCTTACACTGAACCCAGAGCTTGGCCTGAAGTTGTTTACCTCATCTGTTTTGCTCAAAAGAACTGTGTGTAATTTTTAATATGGAAGATAATTTTAGCCTTTTCACCAATTTAATAATATATGAAAAAAAAACAACAACCTACCTGCTGTCAAGTGAGCAGAGCAAGTTTCATGGGTAAAATGGAGGTGTTTGAATTAAAAAAGGACGACAAGGAAATAAAGTCATGCATAGCAATGTATCTTATGCCCTCAAAGACTAAAGTTTGTGTTCATTTATTAATTGAAAATGCAGATTTATTTTCCAGTTCAGGTGTAGCCTCAAATATATTAAGAGTAGGACAGTCACAATAAGGGCTTTAAGTATATACTTAAGGAATAAAATGTATTTTCCTCCATAGCTTATGTAAGAGTTTCAAAGATAATTTAAACTACACTTGGAAATGACCATTCCTAGCATTTTGAGTTAATTGTTGGAGACTTTATTTCCAGTTATCTGAGGAAAGTTTTAGTAGCTTTAAAAACTTTATGCTATAAACTAGTTGGGAAGTGCAGTATATTACCGTGTGATCTGCATATTGCACACATATAAAAAATAATTTACTACCTTTGTTTAATCAGGGCGAAAATATATTTAAAAGCGAGTATGACAGCAGACAATTTCATAAACCCTTCGGTGTCGTGTTGATAGCTATATAACATATTGTTACGGTTTAGAATGAAATCCATAGTGACTTGTGCAGCCAGCTGCAACAAATAAAAATGTTTTACTGCCTACTGGTGTATTATGTTTACAGCACAGCAGACTGGCTGTCATCAGAGAAGCTTGGATGAAAACTTTTTGATTAAATGATGTAACTGCTAATGTGGTGAAAATTATTTTGGTGGTTTTCTCATAAACTCGTGTCCTTTTGTCTGATTGCTTGATACGGCTTTCTGAGTGGTCAGGATTTTGCATCTAAATCAGTTATGAAGCAACTGCCAGTTTTTAAGGCCATCTTTTGTTCTGCCTCCAAACAAGCCAATGAAAACTGTAACGAGGACCTTGCCTCTGCCCATTCACTCCTTGAAAACAGCGTTGCAGAGAATTGTGGTGTCAGCTGGTCGTTGCTGGGAGGTTTGGGCATACACCAAGGTTTCTGGAGAGATTGTTGTCGCTCAGTCAAGGCTGAGCTGCCTTGCTGATGGCCGTGTATTTCCTGTGTTGCCAGCTCCTCCTCTGGCCTAGGTGTTACAAAGCAGTAGGTGCCTTGAGCCTCCTGGATTTCAGATGGTGCTTGGGGATGCCTGGCATTTTTACAGGATAACACCTATGCTGTGCAGCAGCACTTTGAGTCACAAGTAGGAGGCTGTAGGATTTGGGTGTGTTGTGCTCCTGTTGTGATTCCCCTGTGGTTGTGGAGCAGGCAAGCCATCAAGTCGATTGTTGGGAATGAGCTAATGTTTGATAATCTTTTTGTCTCTAAACTAAAGAACCTGATCTCCTTCTATGACAAAGTGTCGCGCTGGGTGGATGAGGGAAAGGCTGTGGATGTGGTCTACCTTGACTTCAGCAAGGCTTTTGACACCGTTTCCCACAGCATTCTCCTCAAGAAACTGGCTGCTCTTGGCTTGGACTGGCGCACGCTTCGTTGGGTTAGAAACTGGCTGGATAGCCGGGCCCAAAGAGTTGTGGTAAATGGAGTCAAATCCAGTTGGAGGCCGGTCACTAGTGGCGTTCCCCAGGGCTCAGTGCTGGGGCCGGTCCTCTTCAATATCTTCATTGATGATCTGGATGAGGGCATTGAGTGCACCCTCAGTAAGTTTGCAGATGACACCAAGTTAGGTACTTGTGTCGATCTGCTCGAGGGTAGGAAGGCTCTGCAGGAGGATCTGGAGAGGCTGGACCGATGGGCCGAGGTCAACTGTATGAAGTTCAACAAGGCCAAGTGCCGGGTCCTGCACCTGGGGTGCAATAACCCCAAGCAGAGCTACAGGCTGGGAGATGAGTGGTTGGAGAGCTGCCAGGCAGAGAAGGACCTGGGACTGATGGTTGATAGTCGGCTGAATATGAGCCAGCAGTGTGCTCAGGTGGCCAAGAAGGCCAACAGCATCCTGGCCTGTATAAGAAACAGCAGGGCCAGCAGGGCCAGGGAGGTGATCGTCCCCCTGTACTCGGCTCTGGTGAGGCCGCACCTCAAGTACTGTGTTCAGTTTTGGGCCCCTCGCTACAAGAAGGACATGGAGGTGCTCGAGCGAGTCCAGAGAAGGGCTACGAAGCTGGTGAGGGGCCTGGAGAACAAGTCTTACGAGGAGCGGCTGAGGGAGCTGGGCTTGTTCAGCCTGGAGAAGAGGAGGCTCAGGGGCGACCTTATCGCTCTCTACAGGTACCTGAAGGGAGGCTGTAGAGAGGTGGGGGTTGGCCTGTTCTCCCACGTGCCTGGTGACAGGACGAGAGGGAATGGGCTAAAGTTGCGCCAGGGGAGTTTTAGGTTGGATGTTAGGAAGAACTTCTTTACTGAAAGGGTTGTTAGACATTGGAACGGGCTGCCCAGGGAAGTGGTGGAGTCACCATCCCTGGAGGTCTTTAAAAGACGTTTAGATGTAGAGCTTAGGGATATGGTTTAGTGGGGACTGTTAGTGTTAGGTCAGAGGTTGGACTTGATGATCTTGAGGTCTCTTCCAACCTAGAAATTCTGTGATTCTGTGATTCTGCAAACATCAACCTCAGTCATTAATGCAGGGCAGTCTGTCGCAAGCGCATCTTTCATCCTGTATGGTTTTCTTGCCCAGAGGCTGATTTCTGCTGATCAGAAGGGATATAACTTTTTTTTTTTTTTCCCAGCATTACTTTTTTATGTAGCTATGAGCTACTAAGTACTTGCTGGGTTATATGCCATAAAATATGCCTTTTATAATCGGCCTATTGCTAAATTGCTTTTTTTTATATTCTCATGGTTTACTCTTCTGTATGCCTCCTTATTAAATAAGAGCTTTTTGAGTATTTTGCATGTTCTCTTCCTGAGCCACGTCTTTATGCCACCCCAATTTGACAGTGCTACAGACTTTCATCGAAGTGACTCCAATGTGTCTAAGAAGTCTGCCTTTCAGGTTATTCACATAATAATCCACTTTGCACCTTACTTTGAAGAAGGTCCAACGGTGCTTCTCATGGATGGTGTCTGTTCAGCAGAAGGGTGTTGCTCAGGAAAGTGTCTGTGTAGCAGCGTGGTAAGGTGTTGTGCTTGTATGGTTTCTGAGTGGTGCTGAGCTGTTGTGTTGATACCATGGAGGAATTGCAAGCACAGCAGAAGGCAGTAACTTCTGAAGAAGTTAATTGTGCTGAGATCATTCAGAGCACAGGATGGGTGAGGAGCTGAGCTACAGCTTGGTTCTCACTATGGTTTCGGGGGGTTATTTCTTGCATGTAATTTATATCCAAGAAGAAGCAGATGTAATTGGCTAATAGCTATTTACAGTGAATGAGAACAGACAGGGAGATCTAAATGGCTAAAAGCTTTTTGAATGAAGTGTGGGAACTTTCATATAGACCTTGTTCTCATGGATTGAAATAGCTTTCATGCAGTTAACTTATTGGCAGAGGTTATGTTTTCTGGGTGAAGAGAAATGGCCCTTGTCTTCCAGTTGCTGTTTGTGGTGAGTGAAACCAGTCATGTTCCATGATACTGCTGTGAAGCATTTCTCTAGAAGTCATGTAGCCATGTTGGTCATCGCTTTGAGATGTATCTGCCTAGACTTCCTTCTCAGTGTTGTGAGATGAGTGGAAGTCTCTTAAACATAGTTAGATTTTATACGGGGAAGTAGACATATCTAGATAGAGAAAACTCAGCTTGGGAAGACAGGGGGAAGTAAAAGTTCTCTTAGTTCATGATTTACCTTTGTAGGCAAGTCCTTTCTTCTAGCAGACTGAATGGTTCTCTCAGTGGTGGGAAACTGCTTGTTTCTTTTGGTCTCTTGGAAGTCTTTCCTGCTCCCTCTGCATTTTAGCAGCTTGCACCTTGATCTTTCTGTTTCTGAATAACTTGCAGGCTCCAAGCTCCTTGTGGTGACTGTTTTGCCTCCCACATCCAAGGAATCTACCACCCTCATTGCATTATGGGAATGTAATGCTGCACACAGAAGGCAGAAAGAAAACAAATGTGGGCTGTGAATTCCTAGCGGAGAATGGGGACTAGGTGCTCTACCAGTCTCAAGTAGAAGAAAATATTATTTAGCAAGTGAAATTCTTTTCAGGTGTAGTTTTTGTAGTAGGGATCATCTGGCTCTCATTAAAAGCTGCTGAGGAGTGTGGTTTTGAAGGACTTCCCACTACTGAACACCACTGCTATAAAACAAAGTACCAAATTTATTTCTTCTTCAAGTATCTTACTATAAATTAAACAATGGAAGTGCGAGCCAACACTTTCTGTGTATGTATCAGCAGACCTTGTGGCAAGGGTTAAAAATGTTTTCTGTTAATTTTTGACCATAACAAGGTAGGCTACATGCCTGAAGTCTTCCTTACCTCTCTTTGTGTTAGAAACATGATTTTTATTGCTTGTATAACATTTGCCTGCTGCTTTCTTCCAAGAAGATAGTTGTTGTCTAGGAGTTCAGCTAGGAGGAAATGCCTCTTGTCCTTCCTCCTGCAGCATCCTGCATTTTCAACTAATCAGAACAGAAAATGCTTTTCGCTCCTACTGTTTCACCAACCAAAATAACTCCCACAAAGCTTAAAAGACGTGGGCCCTGACATGCATGTATGCAGTAGGTTTGTCGTATGTGCAAGCTATCGTGCCTGTGTTTATAGAATCATAGAATATTCTGAGTTGGAAGGGACCCATAAGGATCGTCAAGTCCAACTCCTTGCACCGCACAGATCTACCCAAAAGTATCCTTTGGGGTGCTTGCTGCACCCCAAGCAGCCGGCGTTCTCACTCGCACCACCCAGCCCAAGGCAATGCCTGTACCTGGTGCATCAGTTTTGAAAAGTGGGATGAAGCAGTGGGGTAGCCACTGGGACTTCTCATGAAACCCTAAAGGCAGAACTGGCCTGCCGTGAACATGCTGCAGGCAAACGCAAAGTGTTGCAAGGAGCCAGTGACGACAGAAAGGAACTTCTCGTATGCATTAGTCTCGAGTCAGTTAAGGAGTTCTTTGTGATAGCTTTAAGGAAATGTGAAGGCTTGTGGGAAGCTAGCTGTTACCATTGAAGGTAACGGGAGGTAAGCACTTCACGCTGGTTTTAGAAGCAGTTAATGTAATGAGTTTCCTAGCATCCACCTATACGATGCTTAGGTCTCCATCCCTCAGCTAGGCAGTGGTGGTTCTGAGATCCTGAGCCTGTCAGGTTCATTCCCTGAACTGCAGTTTAGACTTGTGTTGATGTGAGAGGGATGTTTGTGCCTTCTGTGTCTGAATTCTCCTTTGGGTGTAATAAACCAGCTGAATTCTATGAAATGGCTTGAGAAGTAAGCAGTGGTATTGGTAACCTTAACTTTGCTCCATTTTGTAGAAAACTGAGTGGTTCCTTCCTTTCCTTTAAGGAGTTCATAGATGCATCTCTCACTCTGTTTGGAGAGCAGTACCGTGTCTGTTTGGTGCACCTGGGGGGAAATGGCAGTGCTCTTGTGAGCAGAGAGCGTGCACAAATGCAGGGATGGCTGCTGCTGTGATGCCCCTCCTCCAAGAGGCAGGGCGTACTGACTTACCTAGCTGCTCTGGAATTGTACCCAGTGGAAGATACCTAGACAAATACTGTGCAGAATGCTGTGTCCTCTAGCAGGACTTCTGCCTTCAGCATAGAGCACAAGTAGCAGTGCTGAGGAGGTGTGGTAGGTATGTTCTGACCATGTCTCTCAGGTCTGTTTGCCCAGGAACTTCTACTTGTAGATCCCAGGCGTGCTGGGGAGCATGATGGCACTGGGTGGTAAAAACTCAGCTCCACCAAGGCGGTGGCCATTCTGGGTGGGCTCTGTCTCCAGGGTTTTATTTTCTGTAGGAGCAGTACTTGTGAATGTGTAGTGGCTTTATCTCTCAAGTGCATGGCAGCTAGATATTCAACACTTGAGTGGCCCAGGCTTTATAATCGAAGTCAAAAGCAGTGAATTTTGTCATTTTGCAGTTCAGGAAACTGAGGCTTCATAGCATGACTTTACTTGAATGAGAGAATCAGATTCTTCTAAATTTAACCACAAGATTTATCTCATCTACTCTCAGTGCCATTGTATACTGTCTGTGGCTTCAGATGATTCTTCAGTGGCTATACACTTGAAGGTGGCTTCATGATCTCATATGAACAGGTGGACGTCATCTCTGAGCCCTGAAAGAGTTGCTGGTTTTAGCAGTGTAAATTCCCCCTCTTGTTTCTATGGTACCTTGTGCAGCTGTGGGACTTAGGTCAGTGTTGGCATCACTCCATGGGGTGGAAGAGAAGGTATTCCAGGCATTAATTATCTGTTCTGGAAGAGAAGATAATTGTGACTGGCTGCCTAAATACTTGGGCAACAAACCAACTCTGAGCGTATAGAAGCATGATTCTGGGGGCAGTCTGCTGTTCAGATAAATGATTACATGACAGATGTTATTAATCTTCTACTTAAACTATGAATGATCTTGCATTTTTTAAAATGTGTGATAAATAACTTTATCTTTTCTTTTTAGTTGATGTCCATCAGTGTTTTAGGTGTTTCTGCTTGGATGAGAGACTACCTGAATAATGTTCTCACTTTAACTGCAGAAACAAGGTAAAGCTTTCCTTAAACCTCGTAATCTGTGTAGGTGAATGATTGTGGTATATGTTGTTTCTTCTATATAGCAACTTTCCTAATTAGGATTTCTAGAATTAAGAAACCTTCAGATAAGGTAATTATTGTTTTGATGAAATGTGTATTTTTACAGCCCTTATTGGCATCAGTTGAAATTTGAGATAGGGGAGATACAAATTTAGTCTTGTTTTATTCCTCTTGACAGGGATCAATTTTTGGCCAATTGCCAACATGTAACCATATTATATTTCTATATAGCTTTGAATACTTTAAGTATAGTTTTTATTTAGTGCAGAGATTTAAGAATGCTGTTAGTTCTATTACTGCGGTGCTTATGAGCCCTATTTATGGAACAGGGCCTCACTGTGCTACACACTGTGCAAGGACAGGCACTTTGTCTTGCCCCAAAGAGATTTCAGACTACGCATTCACTACCTTCTGGTAACTGAATACAGCATTTGACTAAAAACACATCGAAGAGATTTCTGTGAAACTTGTAAGGTACTGGAAATAACACATCTGCTAATCTACCCTTTTCATTTTAGTGGCTATATTATGTTTTTCCACTGTGTAATTTTTGTGTGATTATGTTATTTTGATTATGGTTCTGATCGGTTTCAGGGTGGAAGAGGCTGTCATTCTGACTTACTTTCCTGTGGTCCATCCAGTCATGATTGCAGTCTGCTGTTTCCTTATCCTAGTTGGAATGTTGGGCTACTGTGGAACAGTGAAAAGAAATCTGTTGCTCCTTGTCTGGGTATGTTTCATAACCTCTAACAACAGCTAACTTCTGCTTCACTTCAACAGTGTAAGAAAAGTTTTAATCCTCTGGCGCTAGATAAATACTGATTATTTTTTATTACCATGCTGAGTTATGGTATCAGTGAGGAATTGTAATTGCTAAGCACACAGTAGGAAAAAAAATATTGCTTAGACTGCATTATGCTATGACCGAAAGACAAACAGTGTCATTTTTAAAAATCTACTTCATTTAGTAAAGGAGTTGCTGAAGAGAAAAATAACTCCAACTCTTAAGTACTAATAATTACAGGAACACAAGTCTGAGTGGTCTGAAATAAACCCTTGTGCTAGCCTTCTGACTCTTTGAGTGTTCAATAGCTGGATAACCCAGGCTTTATACTCACAATTGATTGTAGGAATAAAGCAAAATAACAGCATTTGTAGCTGATGAAAGTTGATTGAGAGCGCATTCAGAAGCTTTACATTCTTTTACCCAGATGTGGAATTTTGCACTTGCATTTAGTTGTGAGTTTAAACATAAATGTTAAGTAACCAGCTTTTTTTCCTTTGTTTGGAGGTTACATAACTGAGCCAAGAGCAGCTGAAAACCAGTAGCCACTCTTGCACAAGGCTTTATGTAAAATTTAACTACAATGAGGCTTGGCTGTAAAAGGAGTCAAATGCCTTTTAATTCATCTAGAAGTCAGGGAGTTTGAGGACAGGCAGTTCCTGTTCAAGAAACCCTTGAACAGATTTCAAAGATTTAGATTTAAAAAATATTTAGACCTTTGACAACACTAAAATCAAGGATGCCATGTACCTGCATGCTTCTAAGAAATGTAAGTGGTAGCCCTTTGCAGAGCTGGTCTTTGTCTTTTAGTGCAAGGATTAGTGGAATTCCAAGCAGTGTGTACACGTAAGCGATGGATGTGAGAGAGGTATATCAGATTTGGATACTGTTTTTGCGATGGGAGAAAGTGGACTGGTAAAATCCTTCAGCTCTTGATAATATCTTGGAGTCTTGTAAATGTAGAATTGGCTTCTTGCTGTTTCTTTTTTTTTCACTGCAATGTATGTTGTGTTCTCCCAAAGTGAGTACAGTTGTATTTTTCTAATGGTTTAAGGCTAAAGTATGTGATGCCTGGACCTCAAAAATGTTACACAAAATGACCCCCAAAAAAACAAAGTGAGAAGTTGTCTGAGATTTATGCAACCATTGCTCTTATCTAATTGGAAATACTCTAAACAATCAGGAAACTGTACTGGGGCTTTGCATTAAAGTCTTTTTCTTTCTTTTTTCTTTTTTTTTTTTTTTTCTTGAGAAAATTGGAGTAAGCTTTAGTTGAGATTTCAAATGGGAGGTCTGTATCACAAGTGTCCCTTAATCGCAAGATGGCAAATAATGCTTCTCATTTTGGATATTAAGTGTCTAGTACAATATAAAGATTATTGTTTCAAAGTTACATAATTAGGAAAAACTATCACTTAAATATGAAAGCTTTCTAATGGAATAGTCACACATTTTATATTTCTAGATCTTGCAAGTCAGTGAGAACAAGTTCTGTGACGTTACTTAATTATAAGCACTTGCATAAAACTAGAAATTTCATATAATTTCATGCTACGTAATTATCTAGTAATCTTACATATTTTGTATAGGGCCATTCATACACTTTTGTTTTATATAGATAATGAAAGTACTAAAAGATGGTAAACTTCATTAAGCTCTTATTTTTTCTGGTAAGGTTGTAAGATTATTTTCATTTTGTGTTTTATGGTGGTGATAAGTTCTAATGGGAATTAAAATTAATTAAAAGGCAAAAGCAACCACATAACGTAGGCCAATGTTATATAGTATCTGAAAAATGTTTGGTTTTTGCTATAAAACTTTCAAAAAATCATAACTAATTACAAAAAAAACAGTAAGAAAAAAGTTAAAACTGTTGTTTGCCTTCAGTCTATTTAAGCTGCATGTGAAAAGAAGTCAGTTGCGGCTTTTACGGCCATCTGGAAATAAAGTATTCGAAGTGTGTTTAGGCAGTCAAATTACACTATATCAAAACAAGACATTTCTGTCATTTACCTTGCAATATTTCATTACCGGGAGCCTTAGAATTTGCTCTTGCTAGTGAAAACTGATAAGCAAAACTAAGCTATCTTAAGTATGTTGTTGTTTTTGATTAATTGCTAATACAATCTTGTTATACTGCACAAGTATGCAGACAAAAGTCAATGCTTCATTCATCAGACTAATCAGAAAAGTGATGGATCTACAAAATGAGCTTTTGTAAAACCAGATGAACTAAAACAAAAGAACCTTCATGTAAAACATTAACAACGTCTTCAATCATGGTTTTAATCTTTTTGAAGTCCACAGCAGCCATAATGACAGCAAGCAAAGATACTTGGATCCAAATCCTGATGTTCTTGACAGCATATTAATTGCTAGTGCTAATATGGTCAATTGATTGGATTTTTGGAGAAATCTAATAAAGCATAAGAACTGTAAAATGTATATATCAGTGTGTTAGATGTTTTCCATACAATGGAATACTGTATCTGTTTTCCAAATTTTATCTTGCAATTAAATGTTTGAAACTTTTCCGGCTTCATATGGGGCATAAATATAAATTGAGCTAATGTTTACTCTGCTTTATAGTAAGAAAGTATAACACCTCAGTATTCCAAGGTGTATGCTCTGGATTGTTTGCTGGACCAGCGATTTTAAACTATAAACATTTAACTTTAATTGTTTTAGGAATATATAGTCCTGAGGGCTAGTGGTATAAATAACCAAGGTACTGTGAGTGCCATTTTTTTTTTGTTGTGCAAATGACCAACATCCTAATTTAGAAATGAATATTTCAGGTGCTGAAGATCTCAAAATTATTGTGAGATTGTCTTTCTGCATTTTGCAGTATTGACAATTCAAGTATTAGGATAAATCCTCTAAGATGGGTAGGTCTGATTATTGTTCGTATGATAAATGATTGTTTTATTCCATCATAGTATTTCATACCCCAAATATCTGCAGCTCACTTTACTAGTATTATGGAACAACCTTTAACAAATTAAAACCAAACATCAAAAAAAAAATCAAAAAAGAATACTTCTTGGTGTGTAAGGATTTATAAAAAGAAAATAGATGTAACGTTAAGTACATCTGGTCATCTTGATTTAGAACTATAACATACAGCTTATTTAAATCCCAAGTATGAAATATATATAATTAACTAAAGCTATAGAGTTAACCTTAGGGAGAGGCTGCCAGGGGGATGTTGTGTTGCATGTTGTGTGAGACTGACTTGTGGCTTTTGCTTTGTGTTCTGCTGCAGCTAGGGTCACATCTCATAAATTGTCTGGTCTCTTTCCAGCTGCCATTTCCATTGTATATCATATATGTACTACAATGACTTCACTAGAAAGCATATTCTTCACTTGTAGGCCTGTTCTGCCACTGGTGATGTGTGTCCTATTTCAGGGGAGACTACCTGAGAGGTTTCTGAAATACATGCAAAAGGGGAACAGATTATCTTCTGAGACTGTGATTTATCAAGATCACAACATGCTTGGAATGACTTTCATGAGAATTCTAGCAAAGCACTCCTGTTTTTAATGTGAGGTAAATTATAATGACAAGTTTAGTTAGAATTCAGCTTGACTCTGTTCAAAATATTTAAGAGATTAAAAGAAAAAAAGACAAGAAGCACATTTAGATGTTAGCGTAGTTTTGTTTTGTAAGTGTTCTATTTAAAGTTGATACAGTTGAGATGCCTACCAATATACAAGCATAACATGAATTCTTCAGTTGTCCCATTTTCTTCAAGTTTGATTCACTTAAAAATGAGTCTCGTGCTGTAAGTCAAATGAAATTCTTCTACTGTGTTTTCTAAAGACCTGCATTGAGAGGGTTTTTCAGAGGCACAGAAGAAATTCCTTATCTTTTGTATCGAGAAAATTGCCCTTAGAAAGGATAGCATTTCTAAAATAAGACCATATTGCCCAAGTAAGTTTTAAGTTTACAGTAACTAAAGAGAAAGCTGTTGCTGTTTATCAGGCAAATTCAGTGCATCTAGCACAGTGCGAAATCATACTAACTTAAATAATTTCAGTGGTTCCATATGTATGTTTAAAAATTTATCGAACCAAAGCGTCAAAGGTAGACGTTTTTTAATACTAACCAGAAAAATAATCTCTTCTATAGAGAAACTTTAGTTTCATACTGGAGCTTTATTTTCTTCTTTCCTGTTAACATTTACAGTAAACTTTCCTCAAGAGTTGTCTAGTTTACTGATAGGAATGCTTTACAAAACCAGAAACACTTTTGACTTAGACTCGTGTTGTCACCAGTGTGTTAACTGAACTGTAATTGTAATTCAGGGAATCTCCCTTTGCTCAGCTTGGCCAGGGAGGGCAGCTTTATTCTTATTGTTACAGCCATGGAATACAGCTGCACCCACTATTTTCATCTGTTAAGTAGTTGGTTGCTGATTCAGTGGCAGGATAGTTGGTGAGAGTGTTAGCAAAATGTGCAGTAGCACTTTGTAGGGGGGAGTTGAGGAAAGATAGGTTGCTCATGGTTGTAAGTTTGGGAATGAGATGGAGATCCTGGCTTATTTTTTAGAGAATTTGGCTGTGATGCCAGCTTGAAATGGAAGATCTGGACCCCTTTAAGTCACTGCACTGACTGTATAAACAGTCCAAGGACGACAAGCTGGAGTCCAGGTTTTGTGGTTCTTGTTACGGTTTTTCCAAAAATTATTTAACCTTTTTTAAGGAAAAAAAAAGGAAAACAAAAAGAACAACTATTCTTTTGCCTTTTGTCTTCTGAAGCTGTATCTGTTTTGGATTGTTTTTAAGGTCTGTTGTGAACATAGCCTAACTTTATTGAAAAAACAACAAAAAACAAAACATGCACATATTCTTTGAGAATAGTAACCTTAAGGGTGTGTGAATTTTATGAAGTTTTTGTTTCATTTAAACAGCAAGAGGAAACTCTGTTACTTGACCAAAAGCTCTTTATGAAAATCCCACTGGAAAATATTTTCCTGGCTGGAGTTGTATTGCAAATTCTGGCATTTATTGCTATGACTTTTCTGTAATTATAGCATTCAAATGTATCTGGCTGTGCTTTCACAAAAGGAAAAACTGTTAGGAATATTTGGTCAATAGGGCAAGTCTTCCTACTGATTTTCATCATAAAATTGTCAGAGAAATAAATAGTGTTCAGAGCTAAATATTCTTAGACCCCTGTTGGTGTGTGGTCAAACTGTTAATTCAGTTGTGGCAGAACTGGGTTAAACTGTCTGCTAAACAAGTTGAAACACAACCAGATAAATCATTAGAATTATTTACTTACCAGAAGTATCTCATCACTTGGACCAGATTGATCTCGGATGTCTTCTCCAACCTTAATGATTCTATGATTATTAAACTACTAAGCATCAAAAGGGAAGAAATAACTGACAAGCGTACTTACTGTAATCCCATGCAGTTTAGAATTAGGCAGACTGGAGTTCTTAATTTTTACATTTTGTGCCTCGTTTTTGTGTTCATCACCACCTCTTTATATAAATATGGTGTGACTGGGAGGAAAACATATTCATAAGACAGCCTGCCTTTATGAAAGATAATTTAAGTCATTTAAGAAAGATGGATTTACGTCAGTTGATAATACTGTAGTACAGTTTAGATGTGAAGCCTGTGCTAAAACCCAAGTTCAGATGGCCAGTAAGTAAGAGGCTGGACACGTGGCATGCATATTTAAAAGCTGCTTGTCTGACATTCCATTTCTAAGATAAAATACACTTAAAGTTTACCAATGCTAATTATCTCCCAGTAAATTCAGATATGAGCAACTTTCTGAAGAAAAAAAATATAGGACTATTTTTTGTTTTGTTTTATATATTTCTAATTTTCAGTCTGAAGTTGAGCTGCATGCGATGCCTTATAATGTAAAACCATCTTTTTGTCTTGAGACTGGTTAGAGGGTAAGCTTATTTCCTGTTCAGAACAGGGTTTTAAAGGTACAAATAAATGGTTAGATTTTGAGAACAGCATTGGTGATGCCACAGAATGCCACAGAATAAAGCTTGGCTTTTTCTGGAGAGGGTGTGATGTGTGGGTCTCAGAGCACAGGGAGTGGACTACGGTGGTCTTAGGGTCTGGTGCCAGCCTCCCTCTCTGCCTGCCTAGTCATGAAGTGTACTTCGGTGACCCTGTCTTCTCAACACAAACATGTGTTGCTGTGTATGTACTTACAAGACTTTTTCCGAAGCAAGTGCTTTGAAACTATACGTAATTTTCTTAGCTGGAAGAAGGAACTTAAAGACAAGAGATACAAGCTGCCTAGCTTTATGGGTTCTTGGGAGGCATTTAGAGATGAAGATTGCTGTCTGTTGGACAAACAACAAACGAGCAGATGTGTGTTTGAACAGCAAGGAGGGAAAAGTGTTAGGGTGGAGGAGCATGTCAGGCATTGAGCTGGTGGGAGTGTCCAGGTCTTCTTGTGAATGCTTGGCTTAAATCCAAATGTTTGCTGTGCTCAGGCTGATGATCACCCCTCTGCTTAGCAGCTGTCTTGTAATACAGGGGCACAGCCAGCACAGTACAGTTTGATGCAGTTACCCGGTAGCTTCAAAATAAAAACTGACCAGCAACTCCAAGGCCTTTCAGGAAGATGCCTTTGACTTAAGCAGTGTTTGACACCATAACTATGATGCTGTCAGTTAAAATGGGTTTTTCATGTACTTCTGCAACAGTGAAGAGTCTTGCTCATCCTTTTGGAGAAAGGCATAGTGCTAAGTTGAAAGATACATATCTGTTGAAAGTAGTCATTTTAAGGTCCCGCTATGTTTTCAGTTTGAAACATGCTGCCTGAACTTCTGTGTCACACATTGCTCTACATGCCATTATTTTTAGGCTCACCTGATGAGGGTTGAATATTTTGCCTTCTTTTGGGGATGTATGTCCTGAATATTGGTTTTACAGGGTGTCACTGGGTCTGGCCTCATGATTTAAAAGTTTTCATGTGAACTGTGATCCTTTTATCTTCCTTGTTCCCATTTTCCCCCATTCCCACTTATGCTGTTAATATTATTTTCTTCTTACAACTTCCTGAAAGTCATTGATGTCCAGGGCAGTCAAAAGGACTGAAATGCTCTCTGATGAATAGAGGAGGAAAGATAGTAATAATTGAAGTGGGTACCACAGAAGCTATTGGAAGAACAGGGACAGCTATGACAGCAGGTACAAGGGATTGAGGGTGCTGAGGCAAGAAAGTGGGGAGCGATACCGGGATGAGAATAAAGGGTGCATCTTCACTGAGAGGAGAAGATGGGAATCTGCTTAGATGATATGTTTTCTTGTTGCTGTAGGGCATTTTTTTTCCTGCTGTCCTTCCCAGCTCCAAGCTTATAGCTTGTTTGCCCAGCTTCTTTTCCTCCACTGAAAGGAACAGGGAACAGAAGAGTTCCAGAAAGAAGGGAAGCAAGTGAGTGAGATCCACAAAGCCAAGACAAATCTCTGTGTCTTGTCTGAAATGCAGCCCAGCCTCACCAGTGGCCTACCTTTTTTTGTCACAAAGCAAAAAAGGAGTGCACATCCTGTCATGTAAATTCATCTCTGTCCTGACTAATCTCAGTGTTTTGACTAATTAACCACAGAGGCACTCTGCTACGTGTGGTATAGATTTTGTACCTGAGAAGAGCACTTTTCACTCACAATGGTGAATCTTAGAAGTGTTTTGGGGCATGCTGAGGCAGACTTGCTGTGTGCATCAGCACTGACATGGTTTATTTTACAAGGAAAGAGGACTTTTCTTGACCAAAGAAGCATTTTTATAGTGTTTAATTTCCTTGATAGAAATGAAGAGGAGGAGAAAGTGATCAAGGGGGCTGCATTTTGAAAAATCTGTACAGAACAGGAAACTTATTTTTTCCTATAAATCCTATGAACTACAGGGAGAAGAAGGGGGAAAGGAATATTCTAAGCCCTGAGGAAATTATGGTCTAACGTCTATCTTTACCAAAGTCCTGTTCAGTACTTTACCCTGACCTTGCAGTGACCCTTATTCCTTGGAGTTCGTTGACTTGAGGTAATTGAGCCTGGGACAAATAAATCCTAATAATTGTCTGAAGTGCACATTTGCTTATTTCTAAAGTAATACCCGTTTCCTTACATAAACAAAGATTAAGCGTTAAAGTAAAATATTTAAAACAAATCTTTTCTGTCATAGAGGAATGGAGGATGTGAACCAAGTTCTTACAGTTCATAAGTGATATTGTCTATTTTTTAAAAAGGCAAGCAGGCCAGTCAAGAGAATTTGGACACATACCTTCAAAATCTAAAATGTTCATTTCCGTACATAACAAAAGCCATTTATTTTATTCAGAAAATTAGTTATAAAAGTTTTGGAAAAAGTGATCAATATTTATATAAGCCTTGGATTTCACAAAGCTCTCAGATGTGAAGACAATTTGTTTGGAATGATTAAATTGGGTGATCTGGGAAACTGAAATACAAAACATTTGATCAATTTGCTGTGGAATGTATTTATTTTGAAGGTCTGGATGGCATTCAGTAGCTGGTGTTGCAAGTTGGTGGTTTCAGCCCATTTCCTTGTTGACTCGTGACTGCATCCCTCACAAATTTTTGCATAGTCAAGCCAGTAAACCAAATTTTAGATCAGAATGACAAATGAACTGTTAATTCCTTCAGGGCAGGGCTGAAGGAGCTGGGGAAAGGGAAGGGGGAGGCAAGGAAAGTTTGCACTGCAGGAGTGGATAAGCAGAAAATTTCAGTTTTCTGTGCAGCTTGTCTGACTCCTTTTAAGGAGTGTTTGCTCCCTTTCTAAAAAGTATAGCTGGATCAATTATTAAAATAGCCTCATTAGTTGTTAAACTATGACAACATTAGAGGAAACCATAGCTTGTAACTTACTGAGGGAGGAAGGACTTTTTATTAGGTTTTTCACTGAAAGAGTCTGGTTCCTGTTGGTAATCAAGCTCTGTGGTGGTGGCCATCTGACGTTTGGTAGGGTGCAGACAGATGTCTGGATGGCTTGTGTCTCCAAAGAATAAGGCTGACACTCTCAGGCTGTTGGCCATTGGGAAGTGCTCTGCATAACCCTCTTAAAATCTTTTGGCATCTGTTTTGCATACCATGTACTGCAGTCTTTCAGAGGTTCCTGTAAGGCTCCATTCTGCAGCTGCTTGCCTTTGGAATCTCCCTCAGTCCCTGCCCTTCTCTGTCAGATCTTTCTGGCCTCTCTTGCCATTTGCACCACATTGCCCAAGAAGGTGAGAGCATCAGATGGCAAGTCTGAGGAGGCTGGACTTGCTGAGCAGTAATGTTTTGTTTGCTCTGACATGAGAGTTGCGGTTTTTCTTGAGACTGGAAAAAGTGTGTTATCTTCTGGGAGAAAAGAAAAACACTTGGGAGGAGAGAGCTAAAGCTTGAAAATAGATGTTTATTAAATGAAATGCAAAGCACGTGAGTGATGATTCATTAACAAGTGTAACTGATTCTTCAAAAACTGAAGGATTTCTAGAGTCTTGTAGACCAGATTTGCCAGCAGCTGGAACATCCCCCATGCTCTCATTTTTTCTTCACCATATTGCGATTTCTGACTCCAGTCATCAGCCTTTGTCTACTTTTGTCATTGCTTTCATATACAGAATGATCTCTTGCTTTCTCAGTTTGGAAATGAACTTCAGAAGAAGCCAATATTTTTGGTACGTTGTGTGATGGGATATATTCATTCACTAGAGAAGAACTTAGACAGTGAAGTGCCTTCAGGTTTTTCAGAGCAGTAGTATCTAACCAGGCTTCTGTAAGAGCAATTTATATAGGCTCTAGTCCCAGTAAAAGGAGCATCATGTAATACGAAAACCAAAAGGTGTGAGGAAAGAAAAAGGTGAACTAAGCCACTCTTACGCCTTTGTGGTTCTGATGAAATCTGGGTGGCTGCAGAGCCATGTCTCAGTTGTGTTTTCATGAGGTGCCTAGACTTTTGCTTCCAAATCATACCTCCAGGCTGCAAACAACATGGGAATACCATGAGCAAGTATGAGCAGGATCTAAAAGAGTGAGTGGGGATATTTTTAGGTCTTTGATTCTCTCTGTGCTTGACATAACACTAATTTTACAGGTTACAGTAGTTGAATGCTGATGAGGCATTCATTGGCAAAAAAAATTACCAAATCCAACTGTACCAGAGAAAAAAAGCCACGTGCTAATACTTCAGGAACATGAGCTATAAATAGCTTAGTAGTATAGCTACTCTTACTGCCTACGCTGCTTGTTACAAGAGGCTAAGAGTGATTTGTAGGTCAATAAATACACTAGGTCATCAAATTTCTGTTAGGGCTTCTGCTCTTAGCTTAATTTCTGTCATAAAGCTTACACTAGAGTTTGAAAGGGCATCTGCAGAAGACTGTCCATGTAGTTTTTGCATCTGTGCCAGCAGGATTATCACGATGGTGCCCTACCTATTGCACTGAAGACAGCTGACGCTGACTAGATTTTTTAACTCTAGTTTTCCTTTGCTAATTGTATCTAGAATTGGTTTCTTCTGTTGTCAATTATCTCTGAAAAAATCCATACTCTTGGAGATAATTTGGAGAAGAGCCTTTAGAATAAGGGCGACTGGGGTGGGAGGAGGAGGAAAATTTTTGTAAATTCCCTCATTGTACTGTTTTGTGAAGTCTGGAGTCATTTTTTGATGGTCCTGTTGCCATGTTAGTAGCAGAAATAGGAGGTTATTTTTCACAAGTTCTTTTCACCTGTTGCCCAAAAGCATAGGTGAGTTGCAATATTACTAAGTGATTAATTGCAAGTATCATGTGGCATATTCAAGACAAAAAATAATCTCTGGAACTGCAGTGCATCTTGAATTACATCTCTGCATGAAACATTGTGCTTCATACTGTATATCCTTCCCTGTAGTTACTCACAATTGCATCCAAAAAATCTTATACCCTGCAGTATAGAAAGCCATAAAAAAGATTCTGTGAGAGAGATACTTCATATGGTGCCACTCACTACGCTCAGAACAGAAAGTGAATTGTTAGGAAAAAAAAAATAAAAATTGAACTAATGCAAAATATCTTTGATTTTTGTCATAATGATTTTGCACTTACTATTGCTATTTTATATATATCTAAATGATTGAAAGCACTGAGAAAGAGATGTGTTCCTGTGATGTATTCTGTGGTGGTAGTCTTTTGCTTAGTTTGGTAGAGGAAATAGAATAGCCAAAAACCTTTCATAGTTTAATTAGGATAAATTAATTTTATAGTTCGTTTTTTTAAGCCTTACATAGAGAGAGAGGAAGACGGTTTGGGCATATGCCAGCATGTATATGCTCCACATACGGAGCACTGACATACATTCATCTTGTACCCTCTTCTGTGATGCCACTTCTGTGTGCAGGAATTTTATTCAGATAAAACTTTTGATCCATTTAGACAGTCCACACAGATCTTTCTAAAAATAGTTTTGAATGTTTGATGTTTTTAATGCGTATCTGCAAATACCATGTACCTTTCTAGTGCTTTAACAGGTTGATAGTGTTTATATAAGTAGGCATCTGAATATTCATCTGAATTAGCACAAAACCTACAACTTCAGTGCCAGTCCCCATTTTTATTTATTTTTTAATTCTTGATCATTTGAGAATTACTTCTTTTCTGTGGTTGAATTTTATCATCACTGGATTTTCATTGTACATATTCTGTTATCTTGCTGTGCTTTTGTATTATATGTGAATTTGCTGTAGCAGTTGATTTATGGCTGTCCAATTCTTTAACAAGAAGGGGTGTTGTAGTAGCTGAGTGTGATCTTGCAGTGTCTTTGCACTTCCTGTGAGTGTTCATTGTGATAGGTTTCCGTGTTATTGATGTGTCTTCTGCATCAGCGGATTCAGGGCAGGCTGAGCATGTAAACTGTGGTCACTTTTACGCCTGTATCACATGAAGAGTATTCCAGCAGAACAATATCTAGTTACAATTTAGGGAATATGCTTAATATCTTTCTTGGCCCTTCATCCCTCTGTCATTTCTCCATCTCTTTGAAGGTAGTTTTCACAATAATGACTTCGGTTTTTATTCCTGCTTACTTTCTGTTTACTGTTTTGCATAAGAAAGGAAGAGGAAAAGGATTATTCTGAACTCCATAGCACGAGTTCCTTTGTGCCTGTCTTAGGAATGATGTGCTAGAAAAGTACAGTTGTTCAAACTTCCACAGGCCATTAACACTTCAGCTCTATTCTGGGGACAGAGCTGCATACACATACCCATCTGTTGCTAGAGAAGGATTCCAGGTGCTTGTGCAAGGCTCTGGGTATTAGGAGAAACGCCTCTGCTGGAAAACTAATGCTTTACTGAGCTGCTTCGTTCCTTCCTTCCTCCCCTTGGCCAGTATCAGTGAGCAAGTTAAACGAAGGAGTTACAGGGGAACCAGCTCCTGCTAATTGACAACACCCATTTGACATTATATGGATAGTTTAGGATCTTGGCCACATGCATGTCCCTAGCTTAGAGAGAAGCAGTGTCTCTGGTATTTTTTATTTCTATTTTAAATTGGGAAATATTTTTACTTTGATTCATTACTCTCAAGGGAGTTTTCTACTGGCATTTCAGTCATCCATCTTTTCTCAAAGCAACAAAATTTTAGTCTTTTCCACAGCCTTGCTTGTGGAAGACCTTCAGTGAAACCAACTCAGCCAGATTTGTAACAGGATGAAGGAGCCACCTCAATTTTTTGATGATTTTGCATAGTCTTAGTAGGGCAAGAATGATAGTTGTTACCAACTGCCTGTAAAAGAGAAATGTTAAGTCTGTAGAATTCACCATGAAAGAGGTCTATTTCTTGGAGTGATCATGGCATTGCATTATTGCTTATAGATTTTTTTCATGGTGACTTGTAAATACCTTTTAAAAACTGCTCAATCCTTTCTGTGCCTTGCTCTCTCCTGCCATGTCCTGGAAGAGGGGGAAAAAAACAAATGTAGAAGGTATCTTGGCAATTACACCAAGAGTAGTTTGTGAGGGAGGTGGGGTGTTGAAGGTATTATCAGGGATCTGGGGGCATGGGTTTGGATGTAAAGCATTATAGTGTTCCACAGTGAGTTTGTCTCGTTTACAAAATGTACCATTTAGCCCATAGAAGCAAGGAAGAAATATTAAACCTTGTTTTGAAACCAAATCCTTGTATTTGGCAAAATAGTAGGTGTGTAAATGCAGAAAGATGCATTTAACATTGAGACTCCCTTGGGAATTCAATTGGGGACAAGGAATAAGCATTTAAGCAAATAACTCCTGTATTTGGAAGGTGGAAGTTAGGGATAATAAATTTATATAATGGCTCCAGAGGCTTTTTTCCCCCACACAAATTCTGTAAGAATTACTTGTTCATCAAACCATTACGTGTAGAGAGTTACAATGTTTCCCTTCAACAGCACAGTGAAGCTGAAGCTCCTGTATGAGAGTTTGGTCTGCCTGCAGTTGCTCAGTTCCGGGCATATACCTTCATGTCTGTAAATTCTTTATGTCATTTGTTGTCTTTTCCCTTATGGACAGAAGATGGGCTTTCTCAAGACAGAAGGCTTGGTTCTGCAGTGCTGTGATGTGTCCAGATGTAGCAAGAGTAAGAGGAACTCAATTCCTAGCAGACCCAGAAATGGTTTGAGTAAATCTGGATAAACTGTGTCCTGTCCCAGGCTATATTCAATAACTGGAGAAAATATTGTGTTTTGGCTCCTCTGTCTCCAACTGCTACCAGAAACTGTTTTAACGATTTGCTGACAAAAATGAGGAAATACCAAATGTTAAGGTTTGTGAATGAATGAAATGTTACAAGGAGCTGTAAATTAAGCATTTTCCAGAGTATGCCACATATACACACACAGATGTATCACTTTCACTATGGTCAGTGAGTTTTATATAACATTTGGGGATAGCAGGCAGTCCCAGACATGTTATTCAGTCACAGTTAAAACCGCTGAAATTTTCTTTGACAAATAAGAACTCAAATTCACTTTTCACCTAAACGTTTAGTTGTTCTCCCTCTCAAAAATGTCAGTGTTACCTGTAATGTCCTTAAGCCCTTTTCCGAATGAAGTAAGAGCTAAAGCAGGTGGCGTTCTTTCATCCTTTCAAAGAGAATACTTTGCAAAATAGATTTCCATTTAAAAAAAAAGGAAAGAAAAAACACCTTTGCTTAAATTACAGACAGAAAAGTAACAGTGGATAGATTGTCTAGAAGCTCATGAATTTATTTTTTACAAAAAGCATCATTTTTCTTATGAAGTACAACTCATTTTGTCTTCTTTTGGAACTTTGCAGAGTGAACATATCGATTGTTGCAGGCTTATACTGGGGCTCTCTGTATGCTTAGTGTTGATTTGTCAAGACATGCAATGTGTTATTCAGTTGCAATGACTATGAAAATGCAATGTAACATGGCAGAGACTGATAAAACAGGATCTCTGCTTTCAACACCATCTTTGCAGTGCATGCCTTTACAGGATGAGGATGTGAATGCAAGATTCTCTTGAAAATTCACGTGGGTATTTTTGCATGCACATTTTTATCTTGACTGTTGTGACTACCAAGATAATTCAGGGAGTTAGGTTTGGTCAGCAGGTAGAAGTAAAGGCAAGACGCTGTTCATTAGCTGCCAAGGTGAATTATACAGTTCCAGACTGGGTGTATGAAAATGATCTTATACAGAGGACTATAAAATCCTAACACTTGTGGATTTATATTCTCTATTTTGAACAAAACAGTTTATTGACCTTTTAATAGGAATAAAAAAAATCACCCTCAGTACACATTTGTGTTTTTTATACCTTCCTAAATACATTCCAGATTGAAATGACTAACTTAGAAGCATTGTGGCATTTATCCTACTCAAGAAATCATATATTTGTTCTATTCTGTTTTATATTTTGATGGTGTTTCTTTGTGCACATGTACTAATTCAGTACCTCTTAAAAAAAAAAAAAGTAGATGGGGAAGCTAACATGGGGCACAGGAACTTCTAGAGCACTCTGTCAAAAATCTCTGCACCTTTGTCTCTGCTTTTGGCACAAGAATAGGAGAGAGGATGAGAGCTAGTAAAACAGTAAATCAGAAACAATAGAAACAGTCACTCTCATGGGAGAAATTTGGAATCATAGCTTCATTGTTTTCAAGCTCCAAATAAAATTAAAATCCATTAAGACTAACTTTAAGACTGAGAACAAGGTGAAGGTCAGTCCAGTGACGTGGAAGAATGTTTGGAGTTGAGAGTGAATGGAACTTTGCTTTACGTAAATGGTACGTGAGTTAATAGAGGAGAATAGTTAAAGCAGTCTCTATTTCCATACTGCTTCAGTTCAGAAGGGCTTTGTTGATGCTGTGTACAAGTTTGCTGTGATTAGGAAGAGTAAAAATGTCAGCTTTTCTTAACAGTCTTTACCAAGACCTGTACAGCTTCATTTATACATTTTTTTTTCTATGTTAAATAGTTCAAAGATGAAATCTTGTATTAAAAAAATTCAACCTGTGTAAATAACTATTTGTGCATTTATGCCTGATCCCTGATCTCAAATACTTAAAATAACTTTAAGAGCATAGCTTTCAAGAACCCTTACATGTGTTAACATCTTGATAATCCTTTTAATTATTTTTCTCCTACTTCTGGCTATTAACCAAGGAACATTGCTTAAGTGAATAGAAGTGAAAAAAGTGAGGGGCTTTTTACATATATGAGGTGAAATAAGATTGTTTTCCCCATGGAAATGTTTCATATGCTTCATGTTAAGTTAGTAAGAAAAGTTACATGATTTAAATCTTTAGAAAGTTTGCTTCATGAATCTTTAATATTTTGTTAACAAATAATGTATTTTGGATTCCATGTCCTCAGTCATGTGAAATATTAGTGATGTTTTGAGATGTTCTTTAATATTTTTAAGTCTTTTTTTTTTTAAGTTAACATGAATTTCAAAAGTAACTAAGGCCATTCTGTTTTCTGCAGTACTTTGGAAGCTTGCTTGTAATATTCTGTGTTGAACTGGCCTGTGGTGTTTGGACCTATGAGCAGGAAATAACGGTGAGTCAGCAAAGGAGGCTGCATTTTTTCAACAGAAGAAAACAAAGATTTCCATTAGCTAGCTGTTTTCTAATTGCTGTAGTGTTTATCTTTGTTCATTATTCTGACAGTCTAATTTCATGTGACTGTCTTTTTTCTTTTAAACAGAATTCTTCTGGAATGTCACGTCTGTCTGGAAGGTCCCGTCTGGGTTTCTCCCCACCCACTCTGTATTTGAGAGACAAATCTGCAGCCCCTGATTTATTTAAGGACTTTATTTTTAGTTAATTCTTGCTTAGGCAGATTCTCATTGAAACCAGTGGAAATTTTAAGGATTAAATATGATCTTCAGTTTTTAAGATAAGTATTTTGAGGGAGGAGATGTGAGAATTTGTAGGGATTTTGCTCTAAAAGTTCTTCATGTTTTAAAGAAAAGCTCAAGCTCAGTGTACTATATTGTAAACAGTGTGTTCTTTCAATAAAGAACTTGCTGCCTTCTGAAATTGCACTGCCTCCACAAGCTATAAATGCCAGTTTTAAGCAAAGCATGTCTGAGCTATAAAACACTCTTCTGTAAACTTGTGAAGAGGTTTTATCTCAGTCTAGTTTGCGTAGCTGTATCATCATGCAGGAAAATGGGTAGGTGTTGAGCAAACAAGTAGAATGAAATGTTATTCTGCTGGCTGCTACATCCTTTTGTCTTGTGTTCAGTCTGGTACATTTGTATGAATAGCGGGACAAACATTTTTCTCTGAGCTGCCAAAATATGCCCAACATATTGTTTTTTTCAGCAGTGTGTAGCATTACATTGCTGCAGTAAGATGGGAGGGAGTTTTCCTGGTGTTTACACAGTACTGGGATTAAAGGAATTTCTGGCAGATTTAAGTCTGAAGTTACGTGGCAGCATTTTGCATCAGAATTCATTCCCTTGCTATACACATTCCAACAGGACGTTCTAATATAACAATGATTAAGGCTATCCCTT
This sequence comes from Oxyura jamaicensis, assembly GCF_011077185.1. Taxonomy (NCBI): domain Eukaryota; kingdom Metazoa; phylum Chordata; class Aves; order Anseriformes; family Anatidae; genus Oxyura; species Oxyura jamaicensis. The sequence continues at coordinate 24,370,836 of NC_048893.1, forward strand.
TACTTTAAATGTCAACTCACACTGATATATTTTAAAACTCGGAATGCAGGTGAGAGGCATGCATCATCCTATGGGCACAGCTGCCCTCTCCAGGGTTTTGCTGAGGATGACAATTATAACTAACATCTTTCCACATAAATCTTGTCAGTGGAAGCTGCCTGAAATGACATAACCTTCAGTCCACCAGTGTATGCCTTCTCCAGCCTTTTCTATTCAAAAAGAAAACCTGAAGCTATGTGTGTGTTTTGGGGCAACCATCAAGCTATGGGGGTAACTATTCAGTTACCTGCTATGTTACTGAAACTCTAACCTGGAACATTTTCATAAAAGCCCAGGTGCCCAACCATATGTTAATGCACTGGTGACACTTTTCCCTCCAGGAAAACCCATGGCTTTCCCTGGGCCCCTCTCCCCTTTTGGGAGCAGCACTGAGCTCCATGTGTGCATCTTTGGCAGTGGGTCATAGGGAACCTAGTAATCCATGCTCCTCTAGGTTTTCTTCTCTCCTCCAGGAATTCAAGAATATGAACATGAACTTTAAACATACAAATAGAACAGACAAAGATCTCTTCAGAAATTGCTTTTATTTCTGTCTTTTTTTCCCTATCTTTTATACCTCTTTCCTTATCCTCTGAAATACTGTGCCTTTGTTTTCTCTTTCCATCTGATTACCTTCTCCTTTGTCATAACACCAGTGCTCCTTGTGTAATGAGATGGGCCAGACTCAGGTTACCTGCTGCTGACACACATAGGAAATGTGGTGATTTGGAAAAGCACAGCTGTTTCTCAGTGATTCTTTCATACCTGTGCAGGTCACTTCCCTGCAGCATCCTTTCTCCTACTCTACTGCGTGGAGATGAGATGACTGCCTTGTATCCCAGGGGAATGGCTTGCTCTCATGTTGGTTTCAGTGCAGCATGAAATCACAAGAACCCCTTGTGGATCTCAGAGAATCCGTTAGCATTAGTGGAGGTGGGTGTGTGATGTTGCCAAAAATGTCGCTGAGGCATAGCCACCTCTGCTAATCCAAAATGATCTGTCTTTGGCATATGGTCAAAACTGCTGTAAGAGCCCTTGTATAAACAATTTTCCTTCTAGCTCGTGATAGCTCTCAGCATGAAGTGTGCCTCATACTTATTTTTCAACAAGAATGAAAAAACAGTGTTGGTTCTCATCTTACTTGGGCATTGGTCAGGCCTTGGTACATATTGGAAAAATAATCATAATGAGCAGATCTGAACAGCAAACTGAGCTTTGTATGCTAAATTCAAACCAGTATTTCTAAATTTTTATTTACACACTGCATGAAGGCGGTGTTATATGAATTAAACATATGGTGCACAGTCAAATGAATGCATCTCACGGTTCTGTGTTATTGTGCAGTACTATGCATATGAGCTGACAGGAAGCTACGTAGCAGATACATTGATGTCCTTAGTTTGACATCTAGAGATTCTGGTGGTAGTCAAACATACAGATTCCAGACAGTGTCCCTCCTTAGCTCCAGAATTCAAATTGCCTTACTACAGTAGGTTTTAGTTTGATTTGATTTGTTTTTAATTTCCATCTCTCACTTTGATATTTTTTTTCCTCCTTCTCATTGTTTTTGTAAAGAAGATGGACATCTTTTGTTATATGTGTAGCCTAAGACTGTGTTCAACTCAAGATAATAAAATAATCTAGCAAAAAAAATCTTAATTGCAGTGATATCAAGTATTATCCAAAGAAAGCGGAGTACATTTCTCTTTACACTAGAAGTCAGCATTGAGTACAAAAGCAAATTATTTTATTATAGTGACTAGTATAATGTTTGGAATAGAAGTATTCTGTGATACTGTTTTCATAAGTATTCTTAGTGCTGTACTGCTAACACATATTTTTCATGTGGACAATGGTGAATTCAAAGCTTTATAGCATAAGGAATAAAAATTCTGCAAAGTGAAGGGTGTGTTAAATTTCTGGGTTGTTATTATTAATATATTCATGATATACAAAGCTTTACCAGGAGTCAAAATTGTCACATAATATAACACTTATCAAATGCTCTTATTTGGATTACAGAGTCAATCAGGCATTGACTGTCCCTGTATTTTTGTAGAGCACCTGGAACAACAAGGACCAGGCTTCTTGGAAAGCATTGTCTTTTTTTTTTTTTTCTTAAGTTACATTTATTTCTATTCACACAGTGCTGTTACTGTTTGCTCCAAATTGAACTGGAGAGCTCAGTCATAGCCACCAGAGTAGCTTGGCTCCCCAGCCCTCCAAATGAAAGCCTATATTGCAATTGTGATTGCTTTCACTGTGACTGTTAGGTTAGTGGGAACAAGGCAAAGCTCAGCACGAGTGGTATGCATCCCTAGAAGGGCAACTGTGAAGTCTTCAACTCCTTGTTTCAGTTTGGCACACTGAAATTTGTGATGCTAAACAGGAAACCGGTTTCTTTTATTGCTGCTTAACTGCACTGTATGCCCAACGCCATAGCGTTTGTTTACTTTATTTCTAACAAATTACTACTTAGGGGTCATCATCTGATGAGAGCACCAGCTCCTCACTTCTGAGTAGTCAGGTTTTAAAAAAATACTTCAACAATTATTCTTTCAGAGGAGAAGATTTTCAAGGCAATGAGTGTGTGTGAAGAAAAATTTCACAGGTCCTCATTGTCTAAACTTGTTACTGTTCTTAATCAAGCACATTCAGGATACCTGTGTGCTCAACTTCAGTCAAAGCCAGAAAGCTACTGGAAAGATGATCAGGGCAGAATTAATCTCAGTTTTATAAATTTAAAAGATAGATATTTAAATCTGCATTTGTCACCTTAGACATTGAAGAAAGTGGATTTGGGACTTCAAGGGAATGATTCATCCACCTTGTGTAAAATATTTTTCATGCAATGAGATGAATTGCCCTGGACAGATGCCTGTTTCTTTGTATTGACTAAGAAGGCAACAAGGGGATAAGTAAATTGGCAGACGAATTCCATCCCTGATGACTGGGATGGGGTTTGGTTCAAGTTTTATGCCAGATAAAATCTGGTAATAATATAATCTAATTGTACACAACAATCTTTGAATCTCTCCAAAATGCAATAGCTCCTTTTCAGTACATACTACATGACTAGCAAAAGATCCAAATAACTTTTTCCTGCTGTTAAATAAAGGTTTATAAAGATGTGGTGCCACAAAAGGTGAAACATTTATTTTTCCTGTTTTATTTGAATACAGTTATTTTGGTTATTGCATTTAAAAGATCTCAGAGTAGATGAAGGTTCTGGGTTTGGAGCTACAAGCTAACCGGCCTATTCATCAGCTTTCTGTTGTGTCAATCACTTTTCTTTCTTTGTTCTAGGTTCCAGTACAATGGTCTGATATGATCACTCTGAAAGCCAGGATGACCAATTATGGCCTACCTAGATACCAGTGGCTGACCCATGCATGGAATTTCTTTCAGAGGGAGGTAAGAAGACGGTTAATTCATGAACTGAAATAAAACATGCTTAGTATTATTTATCTGCTAAAGGAAAAGCTTTATTTTTAAGTGAATAGATGAATGCAAGTTAAATGAAACCCCGTGTAGTGATAATGTCTTTTACATCATTTGATATCCAGCTTTTGAGCTTCTGCAGGTCCTAAAGACCTAAATTCTGTATATTTTACAACTTGATCTCCTGTTTTCTTAGAAATTATATTATTCACATGACATGCTGTAGCTTTGCCTAATACAGGTAAGTTCATGTGTATCCCTGTTACATATTTTTTAATATCAATATGTTGTAAAGACCTGCACCTCAAAGAGTAAATTAAAATAAATGACCAGTGTTTGGTAGTTTACACTACTGAACTACTGCTACTACAAATGCTACCACTACTAGTAGTGGACAGACATGACAACCTCAATAGCTTATTTCTGTTCAGTCACATAAGTAATTCTTAATATCATCAAAGCATCTAGCAGTTTAGGAGTCGGAAGCTCTATATCTAGTTATTGTGTGTAATCATGGTGTTACATGAAGTCTAATTAAAAATAACACTCAGAATATAGTAAAACTCTTTTTATATGTCAAAAGTAAGAATGTTACTAAATTCTGTTAAAGTGCTATCACTGCCTTTTTTTTTTTTTCTGCCAGTAATGTTAGGACACCAACACCTTTTAGGATCATTGTAAAAATTAAGAATATGCTTTATGTAGAATCAAAATTCTTCAGGTAAAATAAAATGAATACCTCTATATTCTATTTTAATGCTAAGCTATGCTCCCCTTCCTGTATGCTCTGTTAGTTTTCTTTCATGGAGCTGTCATGTATAAGATATGTGGTTACCTGGAATTGAGTGGGACAGGAAGCTTCCAAAAGGATGCCAATGCTGTCTCTTTTGCTGAGGTTAGCAAAAGTGATCTGGGTTTTTATTTCCTTTGACAAGGGGTGAAAAAAAAAGCAAAAAACTGACTCATGTATTCACAGCTTTGCCCTGTAGCCTACTAAAATTCAGAACTATTTTTAAAGAATGAAGTATTATGTTACAAAAATGAAATTGCCCAAGGTAAAACCCATTAACTACAAATGTAACTCACATGCAGGAAGAGAACTCTTCGAATGCCTGTCATTGTGCTGCCCTTGTTGAAATGTTTAAGTCTATTGGTGTTGCAAAGATTTCCTGTTTATTTAAACATTTCCTAGCTGTGCTTCGTTAGTCTGTATTTATACTAAAACCCAAAAGAGAGAGCAAGGACTACATGCATTTAAGCCCCTCACCCCTGCTCTGGCTATTCAAGTGCTAGGTTAAACAGTAATCCTTCATATGCAGGTAGAGTGTGTCTGTTCTGTAGCCTGAGATAACATAATCAGATGGCCTTGAATTCCTTGAATAGAGCTGATATTGTATCTTGATTTAAATGTATAGGTTGATTAAATAAAAAGCTGCCTTTTATGTTCCTGGTTATAGTAGTGTCATAATAATGGTTTTAAGATGAATACTAGTAATAAAATACCATGCCAAAGAAGCCATGCCTTAACTCTTGTAGGGGAGAAGAATTTCTTTTATAAGTTAAATTTCTTATGTTCTATCTGTGACCAAAGGAATTTTGAGAAAGTCTGAAGTGAATTTAAGAAGGCTTTTCTACCACTTATACTAGACTGTTGGAGTCTCATTTTTGCTCTGCCTACTCATAACTTAGATGGTGAATGGGTGAGCATGGTATGTAGTTTATGCCTGAATGAGCACTCTCCATGAGGCCCTTCTTTAGTCAGCATTATGATTTTTTCCAGTTCCTAAAAAGTCAGCTCTGATCAGCTGTGTGCTCTTTCTTCTGTATTATTTAACATCTGAGAGAGACGGGAAATGTATTTCCCCTCACCACTACCACCTCCCTTGCTGGTCTAAAGCCAGAGTTGTGACTATGCTAAGGCGGGAAGGATTGTTTCAAGTCAGGAAGGAAGAACTGTGGTTGGAGAAAAAAGACTCGATAATAAGGTGAGACTGTTAAATGAGCTTGACTTTACAGTTGCAACGGGGAGCCAAAGCTTGAGCTTTCTTTAGAAAGTCCTGAATTGTAAGTCGGAGAATTTTGATTGACTAAAGAACTGATAAAAATAGGGGTACTAAAGCTGTGGTGAAAACCAGAAATGGAAGAAGTGGGATTTGTAAGAGGACTGGAGTACAAGCATTGTATCTGGGCACTGATCTGTTTGATTATGACTGAGAATTGGAATTATATACAGAAGTCTGGCTTTGAGGTGGGTAAATGGGACAAATGTTCTCAAGTCCATGGGTCTTTGCCAGATGATGAATTGTAAACACTGAGATTGGTACTGGAGGACATTCAGACAGACAGCACCATTTTGTTCCTCCAACAAGGTCTTTTCTCAGTCATATCAGCTCCCCATCCAATGCTGAAAAAGAAAATCTGACATAGCTGCTTCAGCTGGTTTTTATGTGAATGCAGCTAGGAATGTGGTAGGGTAGTCATTTGGCCTTAAATCTCCTGGTGTGCTCCTCAGAGAAGACAGGTTGTTAGTCCTGGTGGTTTTTATAGCCAATTACAGCTCATCTGCTTTGCAGCCAGAGTTCCCACTTTTATGATTGATTCTATTGCCATGTTCTATTATTTTTAGTGTGATGCCCTATTCTTCCATTTACATTTTGTCTTTCAGTATTTGTAACTTCTCTACCTTTCCTCACTTTTTTAACCTTTTATTTTTTTTACTGTTTTCAGCTAAGTCTCTGCTATATGCTTTTTCTGATCTGTTTTTCAGCAGATATGTCCACAGCTGTAGCCTTGCAGGAATAGTCCTTACTAGTAAGACTGTAATAATCTTCTCTTACAATTTGCTTTAGCCAGATGTGGTTGTTCACTATTCTGCCATGAGATTATCACGCATTAGTCTACAGTAATATGGATAGCAAAACTAAAGTGTATGGTAATTTCTGCAAAGCCTCCTTTGAAGGAACAGTAGGGTTGTTAAAGGACAGAGTAGTATCACTGGCTGTTTCTGAGGTGTTCATTGGTCACTGCATTACTTCTTTCATATTACTTTTCTGTCAAAGCAGAGGAATATACTTGAAATCTCTTGTGTGTGTTTTGGTCCTACTTAAATACTGCAAATGGTTTTAATAGGAATTTATTTAACTTGATTGATGACGTACTTTTATGAAGAAGTAGCATAATTATTGCTGATCTTGGCTAATCCTTCCTTTGCAGTTTAAATGTTGTGGGGTGGTGTACTTCACAGACTGGCTGGAAATGACAGAGATGGACTGGCCACCTGACTCCTGTTGTGTCAGAGAGTTCCCAGGATGCTCTAAGCAGGCACATCATGAGGATCTCAGTGACCTTTATCAGGAGGTAAGAAATCTGAATTTCAGATTCGGGTATTTCAGATGGCTTTGTGCATTCTTCATGATCCAGTTTCTTTTCCCAAACTTTTGTTTTTAAATGCAGTGCAGCAGAAAGGTTTTCAGAGTAATTCTGTTTTTTGAAATAAGTTAATGTTGTTAATGCTGAGGTTTTGAGCATCTGCTGTCTTTTTTAATGAAGACCTCCAGAGGCAGCACTCTTGAAGCACTACCTTCCTACCTGCACACCTTGTTCTCATTTAGATGTCAAAAGGTCCTTTAACTGTGGAGGCAGTCACTGAAAATCAGGAGCACGTTGACAAAGATACTGAGATTCTCAGATCTTTTTTCACAATGGTTTTCTGAAGACGTAAATTAGTCGTGAGGGAGGATATTTTGTTTTCTGTATGGTTGTTAGTCCTGGTGTTTTTTATAGCCAATTGTAGCTCATCTGCTTTGCAGCCACAGTTCCCACTTCTGTTTGATTCTGCGTAGTAAGGGGAGAAGACTCAAGCAAAGGTGTTTGGGCTGACCCAAGCACCTCAACAGGCAGTCTGGTAGTAGTCCAAAACTTACTGTTTGGGTGCCACCAATACAGCTTAGCCAATTCCTGAGCCAAAGTTATTGTGAGGTCTTTTTCTTTCTTTACCTTGAATATTAATTTCAGAGGAAGGAAAATGAGTGGCAATACTTAAGTGATCTCTTCTGCGCGTGAAATTGGGAATGAGTCCCTGAGGAACCAGGCCTGGAACATCATGCTTGTTCTTTGCTGTGACATCCAAATCGAGATCAATACTAGGACAAGCCCAATCCTTGAAGGTGGGCTTCCATGGTGTTGACAAAGTTCCCGTTCATTATTTTTCCCCTAAAGTAAATGACCATATAGTTTGAGATTTGGATATATAATGTAATAATTTCTTCAGTTCATTTTGAAGAATAAAAATAACAGCTGTTAGGAAAGAGAAGATTTTTCAACTCCTGAAACCATCCATTTTGTTCCAAACTGTTAAATGTCAAAACTGCTAGATTCAATTTGAAGTCTCTCAATAAAAGTAGGCCTATGGAGAAAGAGAATCAGAGACACAATGGAACTAACATGACAAGAAGTAAGTCTCGGTCAAGTAGCTACCAGGATGTGTGAGAATTAATAGTGAAAGACAATGATGTTGTGGAGCACAAAGACTACATTAATACCTATATGATTTATAGAGAGACTGCCTGGCTTTTTTCTAAAAGAAACCTTAAGGGCACTTTATAGTTCTTCCTCTATTGTACTCCAGATACCTCAGAGACTTTTTGGTTTGATTAGTCTCTTATTAAAAAATAAATAAACACACACACATATTTGGCTCTTTACTGCAGAATCTTTTCCAAAAAGGGACAGCCTTTATTTTGTTTCACCAGCCACAAAAATGATGTTTTGCTTTCTGAGTTATGTACAGTGTTTGGTTGGCAAAACTGTTTTTTTTTTTTTTTTTTTTCATGGTGCTTGTTTGTGGGTTTTCTTACAGGCTTGTACTATATTCTTGTTCTTATATTTATCACTGTCATGCAAAACCAACTTTAACTGCAAGGCTAATCTGTCTGACTTCTGCTTTGGAGAACAGAAGGAGAAAAGTGATTTAAAACAAATTTATGTAGTCTGCTGATTCTAGAGGGAACCTGAAGAGATTAGCCTCGCTAGGCTAAAATTGGCTTATGTAAATATCCATTCTGGTTCTTCAGAAATGTCCTTTGGAGTATTTTGGAAAACTGAAGTTTAGTTTCTTGGCTGGGATGGATAAAATTTTGTTGTAGTTGTGCTGTAATTTTCTGCTGGGATCTCTGAGCTCTCTGTGGTCTCATTTGGAGTCCTTTGCAATAACAATTTTTGTTGAAAGGATGGTGGCTTACTTGTAGACTTGCCTGAGAGTATTTTTGACAGCAATTGTGCTTCTGCTGCTAGATTTTGATAGCCTTCCTCCCTCCCTCCCTCCCTCTTTTTAATGTTGATCTTCTTGAACTACTTTTATTCTGACAAAACTCACCTAGTAGTTGCAATGGAAGTGCATGAGATGACTGCAGCTTAGGAGGTTTATTTTGTTTCAATTTGGTCTGAGAACAAGGGGAGGTCTGCCAGTCTTGTAAAATACCAATAAAATAATTGGTAGGATTTGATAGCTTCAGAAAAATCAAAATTGCATATTAATATTTACTTTTTTTTTTTCTAGCATGATTTTGACAATCCTCAGCACTTGTGTACATAGCAGATCTGTTAAATGTGCTGGTGGTTTATCAGTTCTCTGCTGGTCTGAGAAGTGGCTTATTTAAGATCTGTTTATTATTCTGTTGGTACTGTGGTGTTGCAGTAAATCAGAAAAGCATACTTTGTTTCCATTTTAATACTGAAAATTTCAAATGGCTCTTAGAATAAATTTGAACGAGGTCCTTAATACTGGTTTAGAGCTTAATACCTTAATAGCTCAGTAGGAGTTCAAAGCTAATACTCCTCTGAATGATCACTACAAAGTTTTATATTATTTATGATTTGTCAACAAGAACTTTCACTTTAGTGAAAAAATACTACTTTTGCCTAGAAAAGTATATTTGTGTACTCTTTATTGCATGCTACCAACTATGAATATGTTGCATAAGCAGAAATAAAATGAATTTGAGGATAACGGGGGTAGCTGGATATTTCTCAGTTTTGAGGCTGATTATGAACATGTATTAGAGCAGAACTGTAAGAACATCATTAAATGGAGGGAGGCAGTGTATCTAGATTGGGCATAATTTGTGTCAGTTATGTGTGTTTTCTGCAGGAGATGCAGGCATTAATGTTATTGCTGTTTGTTAATGGATGTTTCCTCCAGGCAACAAATGAACTGAATTTGAATACTGCTGTGGTTGAGCATTTTAAAATTGTGACCAGCTTGTACCTTAATCCCTTAAAGTTATCTAAGTATTAAAATGCAGACGGTTTTGGAAAGTAACATAATTACATCACTGTCTTTTAGTTGAAGGAAAAAAAAGACACTAACTTGGTGATTTTTGTTCATCAAGTTCAATTGCATAGTTTTTGCTATATTTTTTTCTTTTCAGATTTCAAAGAATCCAAATTTTCTCCTTGTTCTGTGTCTAAACTGTGTTAATTTATAAAAACACAAGGGTATCATGAAGAGTGTAGACATTGAGATCCATTAACTTACTCTGGTACAATTATTATATAGTACATTGATTTTATTTGTGAGAGCCTGAATGAGAACAGGTTCTCTAAACGAGAACCTGTTGACTGCAGTGTGAATTTTGTGTCAGGTAAGAATCAGGCCTTTCATCAAATAACTTCATGACTGCAATATTTGAAACAATGTTGGCTTTTGGGAATTTCACTGCGATTGAAAAGTGTTGTTTATCAAAGTCTGTCTTCAGATTCTGTCACTTTGATCAATTGCTTTCTTTTCATAGAAAATTTACAAGATTTGTAGGAAGGATATAACCACAAAAATGGTATTTTGAAAGTAATGCCCGTTCTGATGGGTTCCATGAGGTTTCTGCTGGGACCAATACCTGCTGGTACTCCTTAGTATTATCTTATCATGATCACTACTCCCTTGCTGGCGCTGTTCCTTTGATTTCTCTACTGTGAAGTCCTGTAAAACTTAGCATGTGCCAAAGTAGCTTAAGGCCTACTCTTCAGAGTTTTATCCTTTCTAAGACAACTTTTTCTGAGCAGCAAGTACTGTAGCTTGTGTTTGCACTGTTGTCCAGTAGCTCCCAGAGCCATCATCTCTTTGTGGGTCCTTGCTGACCTACAGGGACTTGGGAGCTTTTCAAAAACCTTGTTCAGTAATTACTTGGCCACATGAGCAAACTGTGCAGCATGTGCTCTACATAAGAGATTGTTCTTCCTAAATTTCCATTTTTTGGAAACATCTGCTTATGGTATTTTAACATGCTTTTTATTTTTCTTTTTTGGTCTTTTGTGTGTATGTAAATAAGTGTTTTGGATTTGCACCTGTCCAATGGTAGGGAGAGGTGATGGGTATAACCATCTTCCTAATACAGCACGTGGGTGGTAAGCTCTTTGGAGAAGGGTCTAGTTCCCTGCCTGGGTTTGTGCAGGATGGGTAGTTGCAACCACTCTCACAGTGAGATATGAAACAAAGCACGACAATAATGCTGTGAGGTGACTTTCAAGCTCAAATGTCTGCAGAGTCTCCATGGGAATAGCAGTATGCAGGATGGGTGTTGGTACTTATATTGCTTCAGAGGTGTAATTAATTTGACTCAGCTTGGGGACCTGCTGTGGCCAGGGGTGTTTCCTAGGGCTGCTGCAGCAGCTGGAGATGATGTATAGGTGGGAAAGAAGCATGGAAACCACTATGCTAAACCAGTTAGCCCTGAGGTGGAGGACCATGATTGTGGGAAAGATAAAATCCCAGCTAGCTCCAAATTTGTGCAGGATTTGCTGCTTCAGCTGGATGCATATTAGTGCAGGACCAACAGGATTCACCCCTGGATACTCAAAGAGCTGGCTGATGTTAAAGATCTCTCTCAATTATTTGTCCAAAAGTCTTTGGAATCTGAGGAGGTCCCTGTCAACTGGAAACTGGCAAAACTTGTCTTGGTTTTCAAGAAGGGTAAGAAAGAAGACCATAGTAATTACAGGCCTGTCAGTCTCATCTCAGTTTCTGGTAAAATTATGGAGATTATTCTGGGAATTACTGAAAAATATCTGAAAGACAATATGGGTCACAGCCAACATGGGTTCATGAGGGTAAAGTCCTGTTTAATTAACTTAATTTCCTTTTATGACAACAATACCCATATAGATGACCAAGGGAAGACAGTAGATGTAATCTTTTTTGATTTCAGCAAAACTTTTGATATTGTTTCTCACAATAGCCTTATGGAACAAACATCCAGCACACAGATAATATGATGGGTAAACAATCGGTTGGTGGGTTGGGCTCAAAGGATTATAGTAAATGGGGCTACATCAGGCTGGTGGCCAGTCGCTATTGGGGTTCCCCAGGACTCCATTTTAGGGCTTTACTGTTTCCATAAATGACTTGGATGTAGGACTCGAAGGTATACTGAGTAAGTTTGCAGATGACACTAAACTGGGAGGAACTGCTGACTCCCTCTAGGGCAGAGAGATTTTGACAAATTAGAGAGCTGGGCAATCACCAGTCATATGAATTTTAACAAGAGCAAGCAGCAGATTCTGCACCTGGGGCAATTTTGGTTATATATACAGATGGGGATGAGAGGCTGGAGAGCAGCCCCACTGAAAGGGAACTGGGGGTTTTGTTTGACAGCATGTTGAATGTGAGCCAGCAGTGTGCCTTGGCAGACATGAGGACAGCTGTACCCTGGGGTGCATCAGGCCCAGCTCTGCTGGGTGAGGGAAGGGATTGTCCTGCTCTGCTCTGCCCTGTGTGGCCTCACCTTGAGCACTGTGTGCAGGTTTGGACACCACAGTATAAGAAGGACATAAAGATATTAGAGATTGTCCAAAGGAGGGCTACAAAGGTGGTGAAGGGTCCAGAGGGGAAGATGTACGAGGAGCAGCTGAGGTCCCTTGGTTCGTTCAGCCCAGAGCAGAGCAGGCTGAGGGGAGGCCTCATGGCGGCCTGCAGCTCCCTCACGAGGGGAGCGGAGGGGCAGGCGCTGAGCTCTGCTCTCTGGGGACAGCGACAGGACCCGAGGGAACGGCATGGAGCTGGGACAGGGGAGGGTCAGGCTGGGGGTTAGGGAAAGGTTCTGCACCCAGAGGGTGGTCGGGCACTGGGACAGGCTCCCCAGGGCAGTGGTCACAGCACCGAGCTGCTGGAGTTCAAGAAGCATTTGGACAGTGCTCTCAGATGGTCTGATTTTTGGGTGAGCATGTGTGGAGGCAGGAGTTGGACTCAATGATCCTTCAGGGTCCTTTCCAACTCGGGATATTTTGTGATTCTATTATTTTTCTAACAGGTGAATTTCCATGTGATTATTCACAATACTGGTTTTGTCTCAATGACTTGGTGTTATTTATTTATTTATTTATTTTTTCTCCTCTGAACTAATACCCAACAGACTTTTTTAAGACTTTAGGAAATTACTTTGTAGCAAGAGTTATACCTTGATTGGCCCTGCACAAGGCAAGATAAAACTGGTTCTTTGTATAAACTATGCAAAAAATGGCAGAAGTTTCTACATTCAGATCAGAAATGAAGCAAAGTTAATTTTTAGAGTATAGTCTACAGATATGCAAGGCTGGCAGAGTGTAACTAGCATAAACGAATATGCTTTTTGCAGTGAGGAAATGCTACTATTTCAAGAATGAAAAGTCGGCTACATGTATATGATACTGTTACTACTCAGTACAAAAGAAAATCTGTTTGTACCCAGTACGTTCTCAAAATTTGTCAGAAATCCCCCATTGGGGGGGGCGTTTGTTCACTGTTCCTTACTTAGACAGTGTCTGGAATGTAATGTTCTGCTGAACTAAAAAACTGGCATATAATGGATGCAGGTAACACTTGAAAAGGTGAGAAGAAACATTGATGAGGTTATGCAAGTCTGTAGATCTTTTGGAGGAGCCAGTAAAGCCAGTACTAAAACTGGCTAAGCCTTGGGAACTGCAAGACAAATAATATTGACTAACTTTTTTTTTATATCTATTTTTGTTTCATAGGGATGTGGTAAAAAAATGTACACATTTTTGAGGGGGACGAAGCAATTGCAAGTGCTGAGATTTCTTGGAATCTCTATTGGAGTAACACAGATTCTGGCTATGATCCTCACTATTACCTTGCTGTGGGCTCTGTACTATGACAGAAGGGATCCTGGGACCGATCAAATCATGTCCCTGAAGAATGATACCTCGCAGCAGCTGTCATGTCATTCTGTGGAGCTACTGAAACCAAGCCTAACAAGAATCTTTGAACATACATCCATGGCAAACAGCTTTAATACACACTTTGAAATGGAAGAGTTGTAGATGATGGAATTAATCTAAGAAGTTACAGGGGTTTTAATCATTTTTTGTTGTTTTTATTATGTTCCATCAAGTATACCAAATAAACCAGTCTTCCTATGCTTCAAAAACCAGCTAATGATTGATAAAGAGGCCTGTGTAGTAAGAAAGATAATGAAATGTCTGTATTTCAGCCTCTTCAAAGAGCCATATAACAGAGTTGTTCTTGTTTTTAAAAGGCATTCATTCTCTGGCACAGTAATAGTTAACGTACTGTCACAAGATGAGTGATGTGTAAAATACTGATTTGTTCATGTGTAGATAGACAGAAACTCTAAGGAAGCATCATGGGAAAGGAAGAAAGATACTTGTCTTCTGAAGAAACAACTGTGCTTTGGACAAACAAAATGTGACCAGCTGAAATCGACTTTTACATTTTTAATAAGCCATTTGGAAAATGTCTTAAAATAATCAGGGATCTATGTATATATAATTGTGTGTTTTGTGTGTGCATGGATAGCAGACCTACAATTCAAGTAAATACTTGGATTTGAAAAAATTGCAAGATCTGTAAAAAGTGCAAGATTTTCTTTTTCTAACAAAACCTTTATCTTAGCTGTTATTGTTAAAGATGTTCTAAAACTTCTATTTTTATCTAATGTAACTGTTTAATTTTTAAGTTTATTAAACGGTTAAATGTATTAAACAGGGATTAAAAACAAAATTATGATTTTGGACAATAGACTTTAATTTTCTGAGTAATTCTAGGAAATTCTCCTTTGAAATAGTTTGTTCTATGGACTATTTCTTAGTAAAAAGAAAAAAAAATGAAATAAAACAACTAAACATTCTTTCCAAAATGGGGATCAGTATAGGAGTAGCATATTTTTTATAAATAAATCTTTTCTCCTTTCTGTGATTCCCATGGAGATGGAAACAAACAACTACAAGGAAAATGCTTATAGTTCTGGATGCTATTGCAATAATTGTAAAAGTACATGAGGAGAAATTATACTTTGGCTTGTACTTCATTAAGAGCTCTCTAGTGGCTTAAAATGCCAACTGGAAACAGCGTTAAAATGTATTTATTGACATGGGGAAAGTGCATTTTACTGTATTTTTATGAACAATGTTTATTTCATAGGATTATTTTTACAGTCAGCCACACTCCTGAAATATGTTTGTTCCACTGAGTACAGTAGTTTGTGGCAAATGGGGTTTTTGCATAATACTGCATTTTAAAAATTCTTTCATTTGTTTTGGAATTTGTAAGAGGGAAAAAAAAAAAAAAAAAAGTGTGATTTGGTAGACAATAAAATCGCTACTGTCTTAAATTCCATAATGGCTTTTTCATTTTGATGTCACGGAGTATGAATGCTTTGGTGGGAGTTGGGAGGGTCCTCCTGCTAGTGTGAGTTAATTTGATGCATCTTTACCCATTTTATTTATTCTGTCATGGAGAAACTGAACTGTAAATTTCAGTTGCTTTTATATTGCTTCTGAGAAAGCTTCCAAGGGATCATGAAATTAAGCTCTTCAGTTGTGTGGGCTGTTGTTTGTTTTTTAGCAGTCTACAAGTGGGTGTAATTACTTCACAGGTTATATTGCAAGCAAGGTTACCTTTTTGCTTTTGTATCTTTCTTACAGAGATGCTAATACTTACTTTGGGATTTAAGTGTAAAGGATAGAGCTCTCCAAATTTTGATTGGAATGGCTTTGTCAGAAATACTTTTATGTGCCTTTCAGATGATTTTATGCCCAGCATTACTGCACATATGCAGATTTCCATCCTTCCCATTGCTTAGCATGAGCAACATTGCTGTACATGTCTGCAGCTACAGAGAAAGTTCAATGTAGAAGAGGAGGATGTGTCTAAGAAAGGCTGAATTTTGAACTGCTACAGTGACCTGTGATGCTACACAGTGGATTGAGCCATTGCTGCTTGTTTTTTTTTTACTCTTGTTCATAAACAAACAAACCAACAAAAGACAAATGGCAAACTATGGAATGTTTTGATGCTGGCTTGCGTTTTGTCGGGTTGGAGTTGCCTCCCATAGGCAGGGATACCTCCCACTAGCACCAGGTCGCTCAAAGCCCCATCCAGCCTCGCCTTGAACACCTCCAGGGATGGGGGTGTTGCCCAGCTTCTCTGGGCAACCTGTTACTGTGTCTCACCACCCTCAGAGTAAAGAATTTCTTCATAATATCTAATCTAAATCTACCCTCTTTTAGTTTAAAGCCATTACCCCTTGTCCTATAACTATGTTCCCTGACAAAGAGTCCCTCCCCAGCTTTCCTGTAGGCCCCCTTTAGGTACTGGAAGGCTGCTGTAAGGTCTCCCTGGAGCCTTCTCTTCTCCAGGCTGGACATCCCCAACTCTCACAGCCTTAGTAGGAGAGGTTCTCCAGCCCCTTGATCATCTTTGTGGCCCTCGTCTGAACTCATCCTAATATCTTCACGTCCTCCTTGTGCTGGGGGCCTCAGAGCTGCACACAATGCTCCAGGTGGGGTCTCACAAAGGCAGAGTAGAGGGCAAGAATCACCTCCCTCACCGTGTTGGCCACTCTTTTTTGATGCAGCCCAGGATACAGTTGGCTTTTTGGGCTGCAAGCGCACATTGCTAGCTCATGTTGAGCTTCTTGTCAACCAACACGTCTGGTCCTTCTCCTCAGGGCTGCTCTCAATTCATTCTCCCCCCGCCCTGTATTTGTGCTTGGGATTGTCCCAGCCCAGGTGCAGGACCTTGCACTTGGCCTTGTTGAACCTCATGAGGTTTGCACAGGCCCACCTCTCAAGTCTGTCAAGGTCCCTTTGGAAAGCCCTAAGTTCATTTTGGGGAGCTCCTTTGCTAGCATGAATATTTTATGAGTTTGTAATCCTAACATTTGGACATTTCCTTCAGTAGACTAAACCCTAGGCCACATAAAGCTACTGGACCCTGTAATAATTCTAAGTTTCAGCCTTCTCTAAAAACTGTGCCTCTAGTGCTTTTACAGCCCAAGTTGCTTGGTGTTAGGCTTCCCAGGTGGTTAAGAAGCACTGCCAGTAGGTGTAGTTAGGGCAGCAGTATAGCTGTCTGAACACGATGAGCTGGAGTATGCTCACTGGGACAGGCTTAGGGGTTAAAGCTTCTTCCGTCTTGAGAAATGTTCATATGATAGAATACCTTGTGGAGTCTCCTCAGATCTGGATTAGGTCTCCTGAACTGGATTTGTGAGATACCCCTATTGCTGCTCTGCCTAAATTTTGTTTGTGCACTCTCTGTCTGTATATATATTATAAATATAGTATTAAAATTATGTATGTATGCATAGTGGTTAAAGGCTGACTTGTAGTGATCCTCTTCTTTGGGATTGAGGATGTACTCAAAGTGCCAGTCTGACAAAGGAGGTTAGAGAAATGAACCTATACCTGAGGTCATCCAGAATGAGATTTGCGTGTTTAGGGTGGAGATCAGTATGCCACTGTTCATTAAGCCCAGGATTACTCCTACAGGGGTGTAACAGATAGTAGAGGTACTTACATAATCTTTATGGGGGTTGTGAATCCTTAGAGCAGAATGCAAGCAAGGTGTTGAAGAACACCCTGAGAAACATGCAAGGACAGGGTCTGCATGTGTCGCTGGGATCTGCTCAGTTTTTCAATAAAGAAGTTCAATGCCTCTTGTTCAGTTCAAATGTTGAAATGTATCAAATCACAGCTAAAATGATAGGGCCAGGGGGTGGTGAATCCATACTATGAACACAGAGATTAGGGGTTTGTGGTAGTGCTTCTCAAAAAATGATTTGATGGGGGTTCCTTCATTGTGGTAGGGCTCCTTGGATGAGGGACCAGTCTCCCAGAACAGTTTTTTTTTGACTTCCACAATAGCAAACATCTATAATCTGGGTAACTTGTGCTTGGTACCCAGTTCCTGAGCCAGTCTGCATTTAAAATGGGGTTAGCTTAATTAAGGGAAAGATTTACATGTCAGGAATGATGAAAGTATTCCTTTTCTGGGAAAGAAAACTTCTATTTTGAGTATCTAACCCCATTTGTCAATCTAGGTCTTAGCTGTAAACTGGAACACTTTCAAACTTTTCTCTTTTGTGTGCTCAGACTATGAGGTGTCTATGTTTTTCTAGGGCTTGTTAAAGGAGCCTTAAAATTGACTGACTGGGTTGCTGTAAGTCTATTTTCCTGTAGAGCTTTAGGATACAAGTAAGAGAGAGGTTGCTTGGCAAAAGGGGAACATTTAGAGATATTTGCAGCAGTGAGAACTACTTCAACCTTTAATTTTCTTTTCCCCTTAGTTTTGCAGGAGTACCCAGAGGAGAATGGTGGTGTATTCTTTCTTCTGTGCAGCATAAGCTGTAATGAACCAAATCTTTCTTGTCACAAGCAGCAACTATGGAGCTGCTCCTTAATGTTTTTCACAGATCACTTAATGTGTTAGGAAATGGGTCACCCCCTTCCCACATCAGACATTTCCATTCAGCCACACGAATCTCACACTTCAGGAAACTTGCTGCAGGAGTGAAGATGAGTGAGGTTTACACTGAAATAATTTGGGAGTTTGGGGATACTTTTAGGAGACAAACTTCACTATTCCTGGTCTTTGGAAAAGGTATTGCTTCATCCACCACCAGGTCATGTGTCAAGGCTTTCTGGAAGATGTATAAGTGCTTTCTGTTCTTTATAACCACCCATTTTGTAAAAGCACCCTGTAAATCTAAGAGAATATTATAAAGAATGTATAGTAAAAAGAGAGGCTGTTGGTGGCAGTGACTACACAACTTATGACAAGGGAAATAATGTAATTATGATACAGGAAGGTGTTTTTAAAATATATATGTATATTTATCTCTAAAGCATTATATTTAATATATCTGAATTATTGAAATGAAATTGTTTCTAAAAACTTAAAATTCCGGTATGATAGAATTCATTTTTTTAAAAAAAATTGTGATGTCCTAAATGCATAAGAATTCTTATGCATCTGCTTGCTTTTTATTCAGCACTCCCCCACCTTCAGTCACTTGTGCATAATTGGGCATACAGTGAAAATGAGTACTTGAAAAGTAAATAAATAGATAATGCAGGCAAGTGAGAAACTAAATGGTCTAGGTATGTCTTACAGCCTTTGTCAATTTATCTATGTTGATGTTGTCCATTACTGACAGCTATTCTGGTTCTCTGGTTACACATCAATCTGCTGTGTAGTTGCCGATCATGTCTGCTCCAGGAAACCTGAGCATCTTCAGATGCTTCTGTGGTCAATGGCAAAATAAAACCACGGTGAGCCCCAGTTGCGGGCAAGAGAGCATATGAACTCCTAAGCATCCTCCCAGTCCAAATCTTTACAATCCCGTCATTTTACTAATCTATCCTCCTCCAGACCAATTTCCTTCTTGAATATCACCCTTTCCCACAGAGCATGCGCTCTTTGCTGCACATGCATTCACTCAGCAGTGAGTGTGTTTCTACAGTAACTATATACAAAATCTGAAAATGTAAAGCATATGTTTTCTGTTTCTGAAGACATTTTATGGGAGGACAGTCATTCTCCTTAAAAATGGTCTAGGATGGTTCAGCTCCTGATAAAGTTGACCATCGTGCATGCTAGTGCTATGACATAGGCAGCTGATAGATGAGCATCATCTGCACTGTCATTTGCCCCTTGCAAATGATCTGCAGTGTGTTGTTTGCTGCTAGGAAAGGAGTTCGATCACATCTGTGCACTAATATATCAAGGGAATTTGCTCTCAGACTTGAGGTGATTTTGTAGCCTGGGAGATATATCCAGTTGGTGTCTGGATATATTCAAAACAAAGCAGGTTTTTTTTTGAAATAATTGAAAATTATTTTTGAAATAATTCAATGCTCCAATTTTCTCTGCTGCTGCAGGCTGGGTAGGAACTGGTAAAGGGCTCTTCATAGCAGCAATAATAGTGAAAGGCAGTGGAGAAGGGAAATGTGGTGGCTGCCTACCCAGAGAAGGGCAACTCTGTGTTAATGCAGCATGATGGTCTTGGTGGCTCTCTTATGGTTTGCATAGGCTCAGATGTGTTTGCCTGAAATGTGTATTGGGGACATTCATTGTCCTCAGATTTACTGTTCCTTGATTCGGTAGGAAAAAAAACAAGTCCCATGAATAAGTTATTGCAAAACCAGGTTGACCCATTCAAGCATGCAGATGTTTTATTTAAATATTCCTCAAATGTCTATTTATTCAGCATAATGCATGTATTATGCTGCCTTCTGAAATACGATATATGACTGTCAAACAAAATTGTCAAAAACAACAACCTTGGTCTCTTTGTATGATACACAGAAATAATTACATTTCATGTACAGTACAGATGCATTTTACACAGTCATCAACAGTCATTCACTACCAAAACAGTATTTAAATCACCTAAAACACCAAAAGAATGTGTATTTCCCAAATTCAGAATAAATTAATGATTTTGCATGAGACATAGGAAATATAAGACAAGACTGCAAAATCATACTAAATTATTCCTTAAACTGTAATTTAAGAATGAAAGAACAGATTGGTTCAGGGGTATAACTGTTATGCAAGTGTATTGCTGTAGTGTGATTTTTTTTTTTTTTTTTAATTCATACAAAAAGGAGAATAAAGATTTTTTAAGAGACATGACTCGATGGAGTCAGTAGTTTTTTTGGGTTGGATGTAATCTGAGTTCAATAACTGCCTTTTTACATTATTCACCTGATGTAACTGGTCAAGAAGTACCATATGGCATTAAGCTGTTGTTGCAGATTGCTAGTATCAAGGCAGATTTGTATCAATAACTGTTCTAGCAAAAGGTTGAGACCAAGACAGTTTTTTTTATGAGTGGCCATGGGTAGAAGGAGTATGTAAATAAAAGCTCTAGGACCATTTTGCTTCTATTTAACCCCATTAAAACTTAGGTAACTCATCAACTTCAGCAGATCTACCACAATTTTCTAACATGCTAGAAGAGAGGAGAGCAATGCAATGTAGTAAACTTCAGAAATACTCAGAGTTAGTGTTTTGTCAGAGGACAATCTATGCTTCTTCTATCTATTTTGATCTAAAAGAAATTTAGAAGCTCAGTTTATGGTAAGTTATTCTGATTTGCACAAAAAGTGGGAAGTTCACTGCAAATTAGCTAAGCTTCTGAATAACTAAACGATAAGAAAAAAAAAAAAGTATTCCATTACATTATATACTCCTTTTAATTGCAATTTAAGTCTAGTATCTGTCATTGTTATATTTTGGTGTATATACTGTAGCACGATAGTCCATCATCTACTCTTCAATCTCTGTTGACATGTACAGAGAAATATTATTATCTGTGCAGTAAAATGTGGTGTATCATCAGCAAGTTTCAGTTTTTAGTGGGTGTTTTCTCCTAATGCAAATTTTAAGGTCAGTAGAATGCTAACAAATACTATTCTGAAATATACACTACTCAAACTATTAAGTAACTGTTAATCATGTACTGTAATGGCCTCTAATGCACTGAGCCTTTGATTTATATGCATATTTTATTTTGCAGACATGCAATCATTTCTGATCCAGTGTTCTCGATGTATATATGTGTGTATTGATATGCATATATTCCATGTATACTTGATGTATATGATGTATGGTAGTTCATGTATATAGGAAGCATTATGATACATCTTCTAACACACTCTTATGGAGAAAAATGACACTTTTTTATCAGAAAGGTTCCTGCTAACATCAACGCATTTTAAAAATTAAGCCAAAAAACCTTAACTAGCAGAGCCTTTGCAGTGCCTTCTAGGCCTGCCCACCTAGGCAAATTCCAATTGATATCAATTGCATTTTTGTAGCTTTGGGACCCAATACATTATTCTATCACTGTTCTGTTGTAAATAAATATCTTGACACAATATAAATTCTCAAATTTTAGGATGCAAGTTTACTGATAATTACAAAAATAATTTAGTCATTATTTTTACTGAACAGCTTTCAGTGTCTTCCACCTTAGCCAATACTCTGGATGCTGCAGAATGTCAGTGGGAAAGGTTTGGAGATAAGTGTTAGTGGATCCTCAAAACACCTTTGTTGTAAATTCATTTCAAATAGTATTGATTCTGTAACAGTACATTGGAACAAGAGGCTTGTTCTGAAAATATAGAAGTAGACAGGATGTCTATGGAACAAATGACTATGCCTTAAAATCCCAAACATTACAGTAACATTGGAGTGGGCAATGAACTGTCATAGAAATAGAGGACAGTGGACAAAACAAACATTGATTGAGTAGCACATTTGTGATGCACAGTTTGGCTGTAAGATTATTTGAATGTTTGCAATTTGCAGTTTATAGTGTAGATGAAGTTGTGTAAAATACCTTAAAGAAAAATAAATCCTGATTCCTGATACAACATGTGTACAATGACTTATTGCAGTTGTAACAGTACCTAGGAAGCAAGATAAAACAATAGTAAATATTGAACTAACTGAACACCTTTAGTTCACTAATAAGTGTTTAAATAAGAAATACTGTGTTTTTCAAAGGGAAGTTATTTGTACAACTACCATGGAACATTAACAATTAGCTTGTTGTAAGTGCACAGAAATGCCCCTTTCTACAGTAATATTTTATCATGCCTAATCTGAAAAACAACAAAAGTAAACTGAGATCACAGCTCCAAATAATTTCAGCATGCATTATGGTTGTATTTATTTCAGTCAGTACAAACATATTTCATATGAGCATTTTTTTTCCCTTTTTTTTTTTTTCATAGTTTCTCAACAAGTTTGTGGTTTATTAACAGGAGAAAAAAAGACAAGTTATCAAAATGTTTCTCATTTTGCATTCAGCAGGAACACAGGTTTGTTTCTATTTTTTGTTTTGTTTTGTTTTTTCTTCTTTTTTTCTAAAAAGAGCTCTCATGATAAGAAGAAGCATCAATGGGGACATTTCATTGTGCTCATATAGTAAGTCAGGATGGTCACAGAAGCTTCCACTATGTGTCAGTTCCAACAGTGTGTAGAAACTCCATTTGGTTCACACGCTATGACACTGAGACCCACAAAGTGCTGTGGTTCTTCTGAACCTCTCGATCCATTGCTGCTGGCACACACATCAAGGGGTGTTGTCTTTGTCAGCTCTCTCATTCCTCGGTACTTGTTTCCCACTGCTCCAGCTCAGCTTGCAAGTGGTCTTTATTCTAATTTATAAATAATTCCTTGTTTTACAAAGCAGATACTCTGACAATGTTTCCTCCTGAATATTCGGGAGACTCTGGCCTATCATCTCCTTCAGGTGTGGTGACTGGAGGTGTTGGGATGCTAATTATTGCTGTAGTGACGTAAGGCTGCTCACAGTTTAGTTTAACACACTCTTCTACTTTGGCATTTAAGCTGGATCGGCTGGAGGAAGAAACAAAAACCCATGAAGAATGAAAGCCCATATTACTGCAAACCTCTTGTATGCCCAGTTCTACTGCCTCAGCTGGTCCTCTTCCACATTACAGAGCTCAGAGGCTCAGAAGTGCAAAGCAGCACCACCATACCAGCACGTATCCTAGAAGCAAGTATGGACAAGGCCAAAACCCCCTTTCTCCCTTCCTTCTGACCCAGAAGTTTCAGTACTTCTAAGACATTCTCAGTTCATCACCTAAGTGGTTTCTGAGCAGGGGAAGCATTTGACCTGCTCCCTGAAGAAAAAAAGAAACAAACACAACAAAACAAGAGCGCTGTCAAAGCTTGCTTTGCAGAAAAGTGGAAACTAAGGGGTAGTCCCAGTACCCTACTGATTCCTCCATGCCATATTTACCTAAGAGCATTTTGTATGTTTTATACCCTCAACAGTAAGAAACGTTGATATATACACGCTAATTGAGTTAACATGTTCATGGAGTTGCTGCAGTACCTCAGCATCATAAGAAAGTTAAAACTCAAGTTTGAGGTGAGACTAGCACTTGTGTTTTTAGCTTGCTTGCTAGCACAAGCTGGCACATTGTATTTTTATGTACTCTGTGACTGGAGGCGTGGTGCAGGAAAGTCCTCTAGCAGGGAAAGGAAGGATCCAGGCAGAACATTTCCTGAAAATCTAAGACAGATTGGAGCTTTGTGCTGGCCAAGAGGTCTCATTGCACAGCAGCTGAAAAACTCCATTAGCTACAAGCTGCTAAATTGTTCATGGAAGTGAAATCCAAACCTAATAACCATTCAAAGTAAGCTACTCAAAATGTCACTTAACAAGACAATCTTTATAGCACCTAGTGCTGAGAACACTTCTTTGTTAAATGCCAGCATGTTTGAGTTCAATGGAAAACATTTCTGAGTCTCCCGAGACCTTTGCTGTGTTTTCCGAGATGGTGCTCAGATATATCCAAAAGCCAAATGGTTTATTTCTAAGAGCAGAGATTTTCAGCAAATTACAGACTCTTAAACTACACTTTCCTCACTTTTGTAATAACTCCTCTAACGGCAAAATATTTTTTTCTTAACCATTTCATATTTTTTTGTTTAGAAGAGTTTATCTTATGGCTAAAACACTTGGGACTCTGAGAATCTAATTTAGTTTTTCCATTCTGTGTCTTAATTTGAGGTCTTATTTGTGCTATGTTTTTGCACCAAATCAATAGCACAACAGCACTGATAAAGCTTTCTTTCACTTCCCATTTGCTCATTTTGCATGTCTGAATTGCAAATTTTTCTGTGCTGCTTCTTATGTGTTTGTCCATAGCCAGAACTGTTTGGTGCTCTATATAATTTGGAATCCCTGGATGCTATCCTGTGCAAAGAATACACAATGCTGTGTGGGGAAGACATGAGAGGGCAGAAATGCAAAGAGAGGGACTATCCTATTATCTTAGAATTAAGTCTAGAGAAAATTAAGTGCTGGGGATATTTCAGTCCTACTGTTCATTTTTGGATGACAGCTTTAGGTTTATCTTTAGCCTCCCAGCCCACTTGTGGAGGTCGGGACAGATCCACATCTCTAACGACTGAAGGGGTTTCAGCTCTTGGTGTGCTGATGCATAAGAGGTACCTGTTAGACAGAGGTGTCCTCTCCACACATCTGATCTGGATGGTGCTGAGCTCTTGCACGCTGCCTTGACGGCTGCCAGCAATAGTGGTGTTTGGGATGCGGTAAGTCTTTTTATGTCTTCGTGAGCAGCAAGTGCTGGTGACACCTTGTTGAGATGACAGAGAGGGGCTGTGGCTTGGGGGTCTATTGACTGTAGAAACCTCCATGCAGCTTTCTTCATAGACTTGTTCATCCACAAACTCGTGATTCTAGCCCAGAGGAAGCCAACAAAGGGACAAAGCATGCACACAAAGTTAATTAAAGTGAATGTATTAATCATACTTGTTTAAAGGCTTAAATTGACACAACTGAATAAATTGGTAAAGTTAGACAGCTTAGTCTTGATTATAGTGTTTAGCCCCTATTAGTCTGGGCTGAATACCAATACAAATGTAAACGCTGGAACAAAAGTCTCAGGGCTCTTAACTACAAAACAAATAATTCAAATTCTTTTGTAAAATAGCTTATGATCATACTGTAGCTTGCACTATGAATATCTCTATAATATATGGAGTGCCACAAAATCATGGATTATATTTATTAATAAAAAGTGGTGCTTATGTAAATGCCCTAAGTCTCATTTGGAAATAATAAGATTTACTGTATGAAATTGTAATAAAATTCATAAATAATATCCCTCCGTGATTTCCACACTTTCTTTGTGAGCTGAAGGGTGTAAAATAGTGGTGTTGATTATAGTAGATAGCAACAACAAAATAAAGAGGAATTTTTACAATAATTTAGAAGTGGCAGCCCAAACTAAACAGATTAAAACATGCTCACATGCAGTTTGAAAGATTTTTCTAAAATCTTTCCAGTTACCCCTGGAATCAGTCTACATATCCTGTGGATGGTTTAGGGGACATGTTTTAAGTAGTTTTACATTCTTCTCAGTCTCATTCACTTCAAGTTTGTTAGCCTGCTGCATTTTTATGCATTGGAATGAAAAAAATATCCCCTGAAGAACAATACACTAATTGGAGAGGTTCTCATGTTTTCCAGGAGAATTATAGCATAGTGCAAATATCAAATATGTGAGCAAAATAAATAGAATAATAATTGTAGCCATATGTTTGCTAGAAATGGAAATACCTTCATAGACATTATTATTATTTCTATTTCTCTTCTCCTTCACTCAAACATAAATTTGTAAGGAATTGACTGGTGTTGAAGCATACCAATTTCAAGTGATATGGAAAGAATTTGCTTAACGATCAACTTCTATTAGCCATGTGTCAGCCACAAAAAATATTTTTGAATTCTATCACACAGTGGACAGAAAATTCAGAGAGAAAAGTGACCTAATCATGATCTTTAGATTATGTTCAGTGGGTTATATTCTGTTTGCCAAGATCTCTGCTAGTTTTCTGATTGAAAGTAATTTTGTTCTTCCTAAAACTTTTATGTAGTAACCGACCAGAATTCAATTAGTAGGGTCCATTAAAGAGAGCTGTTGAGTGAACTTCTAATATAGACTGGAATAATTTTGAAACGATATAATGGCTCATGTTAATCTATTTTATTATACTTATTAATTAACTGTTTTTACCTCAGCTTAAAGTAGCCTGTAAAATACAACTTTTGATATAATTATTTTAATTATTAATGTAAGTTTTAGAATTCAATAACATTGCTCACACTGCATAAGATGAAGATTTCATCTTACTGGCTTTAAAATGTTGGAAAATAGAATATTTCTTTATTTAACTTCTTTTGATTGAGGTTTACACCAAATTATATTTCATTCAAAAAATGAGGGGAGGCTAAGAAGGCATCTCACTCTTGCTGTGGAGCCAGCCACTTTCTAGATTCCACAGACAGGGGGCCCAAAATTTCAACTTCCCACTTAAATTTTTGGAATGTATGATCTGACCGGACAGTTGCAGAATACAACTTGGAACCCATGAATACATTTTTGTGTTCATGTGTCATATGAACATCCGTGCCAGAAACAGGACCCAGCAAACAAGGCAAAGTAGATTATAGTCAACTTTAGGAAACAAGATAATACTTGCATTATAGATTCTTAAAAATAAAGACTTCTGTTTAAAATATAAATAAAGGCTTACATATTCCACCACTATAATTAGAGGAAATTTGAAAATTTTAGTGTTGGATCCAGCTCCCACCAAATGAATATATATATATATATATATATATTTATTCATGATTTCTGTGATAGTTTGACATGACCTGTAGCTACTACTAGGTTTTTAAAGTATGTTTGTAATGTTCAACTATGGAACATTTTTAAGGCAGATTACTGTTATCAGGTCCTAGTACAAAATGTCTCAGAAATGTTCCAAAAGGACCCAGTCTGAACCCTGGAAAAGTAGCTATGTTATATGCTGCAAGACATTCTGTCCTACAACTCATTGTATAAATATAAATATTCTGAAAGTAAGAATGGAAAAAACATAAGCAACCATGAGATGACATTACTAGCTAGTGATGTAGCAGATGTGCCATTTATTTACAAGGAAATGCTGTCAAAAAGAGAACATTATATATATACATACATTAATTTAGCAATGTCTGTAGGTAGAAAACTTTAAAGTCTTTTAGAAAGAGTAGTAGTGAGACTTTCACATTGATCTCCATCAAATAGAGCAGAAGCATTGCTGTGTCTTTTAATGGAAAACTAGATCATAAAGTTAAGATGAAATAGCCTGAAGTTTCCCTATGTATCCAGAACTTTAAAAAGAAATTGCAAAATAGATTTCACAGAATCACAGCAGGTCATCTGGACCACTGCCCCTAGGGCAGTGCTCAACTGGGGCAGACTCAAGCATGTTGTTCAAGACCATGTCCACGTGGCTTTTAAGAATCTCCAAGGAGGGAGACTCCACAACCTTTCAGGGCAACCTATGCTAGTGCTCAGTCACCAGCACTATATTTAAAAAAATAAATTAAAAAAATGTTTTCTGATGTTTAGACAGTGCCTCTTGTGTTTCAGTTTGTGCTCATTGCCTCATTTTGTGCCCTTTTTTTTTTTTTTTCCTACCTTGTGCTTTTTAACAGTTATCTGAGAATGTCTTAAAATGTTAGATTTCAAGGAGGGTTTGGGAGAGGGAGTGCTATTGATGCAGCAATGGGAAGAGAAGTCATGCCATTACTGTAACCTTTGATTTGGCTTCTGAGAATAAGATACTTCATTTGTGCAAAAAAATAAATAAAAAACAGAAGGAGACTGCAGAACGTGTCATGGAATCTGTATCTAAGCTAGCTGCCCAGATACCGGTATTGTATGTCTTCATTTTTGGTGACCTGTATCTTATTGGCAATTGCTAACTTTTTTTTTTTTTTTTCCTCTATTAGTGACTTATTCATGAAAATGGATAAAAATCACAAAAATACTTCACAACCTAGATATTCAGCACTCACTAACTTGATCAAGTGTTTATAGTGCTTGTCAAGAAATGCCATAGTACAAGGCATATGGGTGGCCTATATCATATATTTTTTCCATGCAACCAGAGCTTATAAAACTAGATGTAAATTTGTAAATGGTGGTCTAATGGATGTTGACCAATGTACCTAAAATAAAAGGTAAATTTTACATAGCAATTTAATACCTGCAACAACATAAAAATACAAAGAGATAATTTTAGCATGCCTTAATGTGAAATTTCCAAATCTACAAAGATTAAACATAATTAATATTTATGTTCTTAGTTTCCTTAGAAAGTGATAAAAGAGGAAGCAATATAAAGTTAGGGATGATTAGGTTTATTGCTGTGACCTTAACTGTCCAAATACATACTCTTAGTAAACATGGCATTTAGATATTACTGAATCGTAACTCTGTTGTAGTTTATTATCCTTTATGGCTATATAATTATCCAGATATTGACCAGGGAAAAATATAGAGAGCACATGATAAGTAGTTCTTTTGATTAACAGGGAGTTTCAAATCTAGATGAGTGTATTTGGGCTGTTATGAATTGAGTCACCGACTTCTACAGGGACCTCAATGTCTAAAATGAAGCCAAAAGACTTTGAAGCTATGCACCTACAACTGTATTAAACATTTGACTCTTCAAAATAAGGTGTTCGGGGATCCTCCCATGCAGTCGCTTTAGCAAGAATCATAGTCAAGGTAGAGGAAACACTCAGCAGCTCTCTCTACCAAAACTTTGACTCCACAGTTTTGACTATGTAAAGACTACAAATGATGTCTTATGAACTGTACTGCAGAAAAGTGCAGATGTTAGCATTATGGAGTGTATGAAAACCACTCTGAAGGTCACATTTGCCCCTAGACTAGACTCATGTCACAGTATCTTTCACCTTAGATGAGGCTGTCATCCAGGCTCTCTCTTTCTCTTATTTACATTCAGAGGGTATAATGTTTTAAAATATGATAAAATAGTTTCTCTAAAAAAAAAAAAAAAAAAAAAACTAATAACTTTCACATAAAGGCTTATTAATTAAAAGAAATATTGAAAACATTCAGAACTACACTGATATTAGAATTTACAGGAAAACACACTCCTTTTTTTTCTTACCGTAGTTTTTTCCAGACAGTGAAGCAGGTGGTGGTGCTGTGTTTCAAAGGAAGAGCCAGATTTGCTAACAAAGGCTTGTTCTTCTTCACTGGAGGACTGTTAATACAAAGAACTCTGTATTATTCTCATTTATGAACAAGAGGGCTCTTATCCAAATATTTGATCAGAACTAATCTGGATTGTATACTGCAGCATAACAATGTCTCATCTACATGGGATAACACAAATGACCTTGGATGCAATTACTCTTTTGCTTTTGTTTTATATATATATATTCATAACCTTCCTTTGCATTTCCTTTTAAATATTTCTATCTTAGGTCTTTTATGTGAATATAGGTGGACTAGTACAATTTCCAACTACAATCAACACATGATTTTTGAATGTTGAATTAATATTAAAATTATCATAAATTCCAGTGACAGTAATTTATTATTATTATTATTATTTTTTTTTTTTTTTCCCC
Source organism: Oxyura jamaicensis (assembly GCF_011077185.1). Lineage (NCBI taxonomy): Eukaryota > Metazoa > Chordata > Aves > Anseriformes > Anatidae > Oxyura > Oxyura jamaicensis. The sequence goes on from NC_048893.1 coordinate 24,400,622, forward strand.
AGGAACATGCCTTATTGGAAGGAAATTGAACATAGTTGTCCTCCTGGGATCATTTCACAGCACTAAGGAATTTGTGGTATTGCTGCTTACACAAAAATTCATGTCAGTGATCCCAATCTGCTGACTTCAGAAAGCATACAGCAGATGTTACTGACACAGAATGAAGAATTAAGTAGAAAGCATCTACTGTTTATTAATTGCTTTTGTAATTATTCACTAGAAAGCAGAAAACTAAATAGGGGAGGAAGTGGGATAATAGGAAAGATTACAATTCAACTTCGGGATATTTGAAAGCTGCATGGCAATTAAGCCATTTGGTGTCTCTTTCTTTCAAAGATTTGAATTCTTCCATGCAGAAGAGGAAACAAGTATTCTGCCTACTCCTCTTTTATGCTAAATCACACAGCCACTTCCTTCTCTTCTGGCTATTTGCTAGAATGGTAGGCTTAACAATTTTTAAACAGAAAGGGCATAGAGGAATGAAAGCCTTCCTGTATCCCCCAGGGAACTGCCAAAACACCCGAAAATGGCAGGGACTAAGAAACACTGTGTCTTCAGTCTTTCTCAGCTGGTTACAGCTCCAAGCAGTCCAGGGGCCACCTCCAGCTGCTCTCAGCCATGCAAACGCTGCACGTCCTGGTCCCAGCTGCTGCACTCAGAGGTAATCACTGAGATTTTCCCCAGAAAAAAAATAATAAAAAAAAAAATAGGTGCTTCCAGGGAATGTTTTTCACTGTGCAACACCCCTTTGTGCCAACAGTACTCTACAGCTACTTTTATGAGAGAACATCAGACATGTTCTAGTTGTCTAAAGTCAAATGAGATAAATCCAATATACATCCTAAGAGGTAGAAACTGTGCTTTCTTAATGGGGTCTTCTGCAGGATTTACTTCTAAAGCTGTGGCTTACATTGAATCCAGCATTTCTATCTGACCATTTTAATATTATCATTATTATTATTTTATTATTACCCTATCATCTGCTCTCATAAGCTACCTTTAACATAATAATTGTCCAGCTTATCCTTCCTTAATCTACCTCTAAAGATAACATTGCCTAAAGACCCAAGTTGACTTGCCCTGGTGATAAATAGAACAAACTGCTGCTGGGCTATTATTAAGCTGTTACTCTGGAGGTGGAGAATACAAAAAACATTACCTGCTGCAGCTGGTTACTCAGTAAGCCATTTCGTTTGCTCTGCATGTAGGCATTAGCACTCCCACTCTTTGCAGCACGAATTCGAGCAAGTCTGGCTTTCTGTGTAAATAGACAAAAAGGAAGAGCGTCAGTTGTACTTGTATCTATTATTCTGTTTATCTAAAACTGCTAATTGGAACCAGCTGCTTATGAATACCAATGTCATAATCACTGAAAGGCTGCATTGCATCCGTACTCCAGGTGGTGCAAATCAAAAGTATCTTCCCATATAAATGCAAAAGCCAAAAGTTTTTATTTGTTTGCATGCATCAGCTAACAAGAACAAAGATTTTGGAGAGGAGATTAGACAGATCAGCATGTAAGAGACTCCTGCTTTTTTCCTGGCTGTGACTTTGCCACTTCTTATGCTTTGTGGGTCAGGAGCATGACTTCCATCTCAGCTGCTTCCTGCCGTGAATATCTCTTTATAGGGGAAAAAATATTATTCCCCTATATTCCAGAAAAAAAAAAAAAAAAAAAAATATTGCAACTACCATGAGCTAGTTTCTCATAGATTTCTGATTTTTGGAAGTAACAGAATGTGGTGGTTGCTTTTGCACTGTCTCCCATCTAAGTTTCTGAATGTCTGCCAGGCCTTTTAAAGCCTTTTCATCTCTTCATGTGTATTTCTATAATCAGCCTTAAAAGTCATCATTGCTGATCATAATCTACCCATAATTTGACTTTTTGGAGTCAGCATGTGTCCAATTGCTGAGTGAAAGATGTGGTTTGGGATTTTTCAGGGGAACCTCATTGCTTATGTAGGTGACATTCATCCCAGAGAAGGTGATGGTGAGTGAAGGATGTTTTGAATTCACTGACTTGCAGAACAGTCAGCAGCCAACATTAGGGGAAAGTATGAAGAAAAGAGTCTCTTAACACATATTATGGAAAATGGAAGCATTATTTCTAGAACGGTCTCTTGGTTCTTTAATTTCTGTGGCTGGTTCCTTATGTATCAAAGCTTTCTGATTCTGAAAGCCAAATGCAGAGCAGCACCTGGAGTCGAATGGCTGCTGAAGCACAGAGGAGACAAGTGAAAAACTTGAAAAACTGAGTTTAATACATTAATCAGGATTTCCATTCCTGACAATTGCTCAGCTGATATTTTGAGAAGATAGATGGAGCGTGTATCTCCCTCCTCCCAGTTTCTTTGGCATTAAATATCAACATGAAATGATTGAGAATCCCTGAGCGCTTAACATAGAGGGAAGCAGCCTGGTCACTGCAGGCACCGGATCTCCTCTCTGGCATGATTAATAATTGACTAGCTATGAGGAATTACTCAACACTATGCTTCTTTGCACTTACATTCTCAAACTTACAGATCTTCTCAACAGTGAGCCAAGAAATTCACGACAGCTAACAGCAAACATTCTAGAATCTGGCTGGTATGTTTTGTATTTGTTATCTTTTAATTGTTCCGAAAGAAAATAAGATAACGCTGTGCATGTGTGCATTACTGAGTCAAAAAGACCACAGTGCCTCATTTTGTGATCTGTCAGCCATTTTAGAATAACACATTGGTTTGTCATCTTCCTTTGTGTACACAACCCTTCCAGCTGTGCAGTAAATGGACCTTGTCTTAAAGGACAAAGTTAAGGAACAAAGTGCCTTGATCCCACAGTACATGTGCACAGGCCAATGGTGTGGTTAATGCCAAGACTTCGGGACTGGTAGTTAAAAATCCTCTTGGACAGGCAGAAGATACATTTTTTTTCAAGGTAGAACACTTGAGAAGCAACACCATCATGATGGGCTGAAGGCTGAGTGCTTTGCATGTACTGCAGAATACAGTCTTGTCAAAACATGTTTATGAGTTACATTAATGAATAAGTGAAAGGTCTCTCTTACCGCTACTCTATCACTAAGAGCTCCAAATGCTTTAGATGCTGTTGCAGGGTGCAGTTTGGAGTCTCATAAGTAAGTGATTTTGGTCACAATTTTTTTTCAGGATTTACAAGGAAATTCATTAAATTTAATGAACAAACATACTGACATTAATCATGCTTTTTCTTTTAGCTTGTATATTCATTTCCTCTTACAGTGACTGAGGTAATAATTATTGTGCAGCACCATTTAATAAAGAAATGTAAAAAATATAACAATTCATCAGACTATCTTAATGTATTGATGTGCTGCAACACATATAATATGAAGGTTGTATTTTCCATGTGAAGATTTCAAATTGCTTTGTAAATATGAATTTATTGTATCTTAGAAAGCATTTGTGATATGGAAACTCGTAACTTACATCTTCCTAGCTGAGACTCATAAAGATGGCCAGAATTTACAGCATTTGCTAAAGTAAAGACAATAGAACTATTGCCAAGAAATGAACCAGATATTGTGGCTTGCCTGCTTATATTTCAGCTTATAGAAAATATTCCTAAAACGGGGAGTGCTTACAAACCTGTCACAAAAATGATAAAATTTCAGTGCTTTTGTCTGTTTAATCAGAGCCTGTAGAATTAACAGTCCAGTGACTTCCCACGCTTCTTACCAAGGAATCATTCAAAGCTCCTATCAGCCACAGGATTTTAAGGGCTGTGTGCTAGGGACTGAATTTCCATGAAGGACATCAGAATGATGTGATGAAATAAAAAAACAAAACAAACAACAACAACAACAAAAAAAAAACGTGGTTATGGAAGAATTTTATTTTCCTTCAGTCTGATCTGCACTTTCTGTCACGCATAACAGAAAAGGAGCGATAACTGTCCTTTTCAACCACTGCAATATCCTTCCTAGCTCTCCTTTCATGGAATACCTGGCAAACAAAGAACGGATTAAATTCTCCTGCAATAGGTTAACTGCTTTGCTATGAAATTTTCCATTATCCGTTCAGTGTGAAACCTTGACTTTGCTAATTTTTACATTGTATGGGACAAAAACCATGAGCTAAAGCACAGCTCTTTTACTTACTGGGATGAAATTCCAGCTATTAGGATGAAATTCCACCATAGTCATTCTATCTGATGCTTTCTAAAGAAACTGATGATCAGTTCCAATCCTTATAGCATCCCTTGTATTGCACTGAACACTGTTGAATGTTTCACTTTGTTTTCTACCTTCAAATTTTGTAACTTAAAGATGCATCCTTGTCTCTGACCGCATTTATGGGAACCTTATAAAAAAAGAAACTGCTTTTCTTCAACAACTGCCTGTTCTGTCAGTTTTAGAAGATAAACACTTATTTTCTCAAGGTTTTAAATAATGCTAAATAATGCTAAGTGTAGCACCATGGGATATTTACAACATCCAGTATTCAGCACTTAAGAAAACCTCAGCTGTCTAATTGTAGTTAGAGAGATTTTATCAGAAATACTTTAGGGCAAAGATTATTGTGGTACTGGGAATCATTTTTAACAAGAACCTCATTTGCTATTCAAGGAGCCAGGTAGCCTACCCTTCTAATTCAGTATCTCCTGCAGTCTGCTGCTCTTCAGACTGCTTAACTGTTTGTTTATCAAAACTGAAAAAGTACTGATTACTTACCTTATTGTCTTTATGTTTGTTGTTTTTATCATAATCTTGTAGAATTACAAAATTAAAATTAAAATTCCTTCACAGTCATTATGTACCTCCTATAACAGTGCAGCAGTGGCCAAAATGATCTGAATATTAGTCTCATTGTGTTTATGTCTTTTTTTTTTTTTTTTTTTTCCTTGCCTCTTTGGTCTTTCATAAATCCATCCTATGTGTTTTCAAGTGAAAAATCAGGCCCACATTTCATGCTCTGATTTTCTAATTTTCAGTAATTGCAAATAATTGACTTTAGATTAGCTGAAAATAATTTATAGAACATCAGCATGCAGTAGAGAATAAAATGCTGTTTACTTTGGAAGCTAATGGATATGCAATTAAAAAAAGGTTCATATATTTGTTGAGTTGTGCCTTGCTTTCACAGTCTATTCAAATTCAGTAAACACAAGTTTTATGTGCTTTCGTGTTAAATTTAAAACTCTTGGATAAGTTGTTCCATTAGTTATATCTCTACAACACCACTGAGATTAATATTCTATTTAAGCTTAAAGAATTTATATTGTCTAGTATGGTTCCTTATTGCAAAAGCTCAGCTCTAGATTGCTAGGTACTATAGCTGTAATTCATTCTTGAGCTATTTATATTTATGTAGTGACTAATTAGTTATAACTTGACAGATAAATACATGATGTACAATTAGTAAATAATGAAATATGAGCCCATCCAATCTTCGTGATATATTTTGTTAAGGAAGAAGACCATAATCATATGAAAGAATCAAGTTGAATAGTATATATTAAATCAGATTTTGGAGATAATAGTCATTTTCCTTTATTTTTTTCCTTTTGTTTTTCCTTTTGTTTCCACATCGACCAGTCACAACATATCTGGCATTAAATTTGCCACCTGAAAGCAATGATGAGAAATGAAAACAACTTAATCTCCTGAAGTTGTCTCTAGGTGAGAAAAGCTCCACAAGCAGCCTTCTTCAAAACTATCTTCTCAGTTGTGATAAATCTGCTTGAGGAAAAGGGTTAGTAAGACTGTAGAGCATAATTAGTTCTGCCCTGAATGTCAACTCCTATGAATATCTATTTTGGATTATTTATCTACTTATTGCCAGAACAGGTCAGATTCTTGGACATTAATATCAGATAGAAGAAAAGGTTCCACTGAGCACAGATAGTTTTGTTTTGTTTTGTTTTTAGTTTTAATCTATTTTGTTTGTTTGTTTATATTGAGGTCTGTTTTACAACAATATATATCCATGCTTAGAAGTAAGATCTTCCTTCAAAATGCATTCAGAGTGAGATGGTGTATAAGTAAATTTATCTCTTCCATTTTGCCTTGGACATTAATGTTCAACATTATTATTATTATTATTATTATTATTTTCCAAAAAGAAGCAAGTGACATTTTCTATACCTGAATGACAATGCAGAACTCAGTAGATGCATATATTTGTGGTCATATGTCTCTTCCATCAGTGTAACATGAGACAACGTTTTTCTGCTGAAAATTCTGAGTTCTTCTGATACTAGATTTCAGTGCTTCACGGAAGAGGAACTCTAGAGTTTCCTTATAGCCCAGATATTTTGTCATTTCTGAAGACTACCTTGATTAAACTTATGTATGAGATACTAGTAAAGGAAGTTACACAACTCCAATATCCAATCTTCTCAATAGGATGGAAGCCTGTTGTAGCCAACAAGAAGTACCATCTCCTGCAAGGGCTCATGCTGTGCTCCATAGAACAGCAGTTTCTTCCAAGCTTGTGTTCTTCGGCCTTACAGAATAGTAATAAGGGTGGCTTCTTCAGAAACATTTACTTCAGAAAACTGTGTAGAACTTCTATTGCCTTGAATGAAACAGGAATTTCTAAGTTCAATAATTCAACCTTTTTGCTTGACTATTCTTATGCAAAGCTATACTTCATAGGTAAATATCGATAGGTACGGACTATACTGTACCCAAGAAGTTCTTTTAGTTGACTTTTCTTTCAGTCCATCAGAACAACAATCAATTCATCACCTCAGTCATTTTAGAATGAGAGAGATTAGCTTTGCAACAGGAGATATCAATAAAACACACATAGTGCTACATTAACCAGGCCTCCAAGGCATTTTCTCCAAAGCAAGAAGGGACTAAACACGGTCAGCGTAAATCTCTCATCCTTACTGTTGGCATTATTCTGGGGAGCAGAGGAAAAGTTTTTTGCAGGATTGCCATTCATCACTCCATATTCCTGTTTGTGACAAACGATGAGCTTGCTGTTTTTCCAAGGAGAAAAAGTCAGTTACTAAGCAGTTTCTATTCAGGAAGAGATTACAGGAAATATCAGCCAGTCTGCCCATCTAATTTTTGCAAGTTTTCCCCCTCCTCACTGGAAAGTGCAAATCACACATAGAAAATTTTGTTTCACAATATACAGTAGGAGACTATGCCTATCTGAAGTAAGGCTGGTTGCTTCTGCAGTCATTATGAAAACTCAGAACGAGCACATTGATTGGTGGGATCAAGTAGATCTCTTATCTGTGACTGGCACAATGCTCTGAAGCACGGTAATGAAGCACTGCTGGCACAGACAGTTCTTTTACTCTTTACCAGTGTTACATGAACAAAATTGAAATGTTCTCTACAAAAGCAATGTAGTGTAAAAGTGTTGTATTCTCTGAATTTTCCAGCTGTGGGAGAGGGGAATATAAAGCTGGAACTGTCACACGGGAGAAAACACAATGTAAAAGGATGTGTGTAATTTTAGTAGGTGAGATCATTTAGCTCACTAAAGCAGTCTATATTTGAAAAAAAATGTTCCCACGTGTCTCCAGCAAGAAAGGTATTACATTTCTAAGATACCTGTTTTCTATTATTGACATTTCCCCACCTGACAGCATTCTTACAAGATATGGCCATTTAAAGGGTACAATATAGGCCCAGGCCTATGACTGACTTTCTTAGTAATGTACCTCAGTTTCTCACAGTTCTAAGATATTTTGAAGATGGTACCATTATGTATATTTATTTCACTTTCTTTCTATGCAGGCACCAGTCAAAAAGGTAGCCAGACCTACCTAAACCTTTACTGTCTATATGAGCCAGCTGCAGCTCATGGCAGCCTGTATTCCCCTGCTCTACATCCGTACTCCACACCCATCACCTGCCTGCACCCTTCTGTGGGCAGGGATCCTGCTGTCACTGGACCACACAGAACCTCTGAGGCTGCTGGGGATGTACATTTGCTGGAGTGTAGACAGAAGCACAGTTACCCTAATCATGAAGAGAGGCCATGGGACTGCAAAAAAAGTCCAAATTCAAGACCCCTTGCATCCAGAGTCTTTTGACTGCCAGCAGTGGAGGAACAGAAGGAACATCTTGGCTCTCTTATCAAGGGTTCAGGAGTCTATAGAGGCTGCATGAGATACTTTCCATCATGAGGTTGGGTGAAGTGGATTGGGACTATTATTTTGGTAGTGATATGGAAATGATGGTGATTGCCTAAATTTGGATGCACCTTTTCTGGTAAATAGTTCTTCCTGGCTCTTGACCTTGCTTACATGAGCCAGGGAGAAAAAAAATATCTTGTCATAGAACTAGATAGTATTTTAGTGAGATCTTCAGTAAGCCAAGAAAGCTGGAGAAAAAAACTTCCGCTTTTGTCTTTTCCTGATTCAGCTCCTTTTCTGAAGCCTTTTAAGCAAAGTAGATATAAAGAAACAATGTCCCAAATAGCCAGATTCCCCAGAGAATGAACCTGGGAATTAAACACATGAATTAGTAAAAGTGACTGTTAAGATAGGTATTAGAAGTAATGCTTAGGGATTTCTCTGTTTGTTTGATAAATGAAAATAAACGAAGCATGTTTTTTCAAACTAAAGATAACACAGCATTTGCATCTGGAACCCTGGCTCAGCATTGTATACATTCAAGTCATATTCCTAAGAAATCATAGTCACCTTGAGGATGCACAACATATGAAAAGTCATCATTTATCTATTGTCTACAAGAAAAGAGGAAAAAAATAGAATCTCACCTTTTGTGCCCTGCGCTTGTCTGCACGTTGGTTCTGGTGGTAGATACGGCTGAAGTTGGAGACAATGACAGGGACTGGCAGAGCAATTACTAAGACCCCACTCAGGGAGCATATTGAACCAAAAATCTTGCCAGCTATTGTCTTTGGCACCATGTCACCATACCTGGGTTAGAGAAGACAAAACCCTTAATAAAGACAAAATCTCTCCTCAGTATTGAATTTCAAGATGAATTAATTGAACAATAGATTTTACTTGTCTTGCAAATAATACTTGATGCATATAAATACTTTATATACATATGCATAAATTACATAGCAAGTCCAGTGTTGTGCACACATATTTTTAATTTCAAGCTAATGTTAGGTATCCTGTCCATCAACTGCAGTCATCTATATTTTACTTAATGTGGTATTCCCAAGTTGCCCCTATTGCAATGAGAACAGATCTGACTCTGAAAAAATATTCAGCATCTAAGTCATGTTCTTAGTCTATTTGCTTGATAGAACTGCTTTCCAATGATGAGATCCTAGGGAGACCACTTGATAAGTTAGATGCCAAGCTGAATAATCTATTGTCTCACTAAGTTGATATAGTACTTTCATTTTGGATGGTGGAGCATTTTTGGAACAAGGTGCCCAGGAGATCATGGATTTTCAGCCCTTGGAGATTTTCAAGACTTGGTTGATCAAAAGCATGTCTAACCTAATTTGTTGTTGTTGATAGCTTTCTTTGAGTGAGAGGCTGGACTATCTGACCTCCAGAAGTCCCTTCTATTTTATTTTATTTTATTTTTTTTTTTTTTTCTCTTAGCCAAAAGCAAACCTCACAAACTCAAGCCACAAAGAAACAATCAAAGAAATTCTAAATGCAGATCTTGGAAATGCTCAGAATTACTAGGGCCTGAATTTACCACACTTCTTTATGATTTTTTTTTTTTTTTTCCTGCAAGTACATAGTGCTGCTGAGAAGTACGTAGAGAGATTCCAGTGACAGCTTATTAAGAGATATTGGCTATTTGCACTCTGTAGTCTGCCATATTCTACAGGACAAGTATGCAATTACAAACTAAAGAGTTTAATAAAGAGATATATTAGATTCAAGTACCATTCTGTTTTTAACTGTGCTGTGTTTTAAGTTACTGTTAAATATAGATTGCAGCAGGTAAATTTAATATACTTGTGAACAGAGATATGGCACATTCTCTATTCTGTAAAGAAACACAAGAAAAGGTAAGAAATAGAACTGCAGTAGGAACAGTGTTTAGAAAGTGTTACTGGAAAAAACAAAACAAACAAACAAAACTGTTTTGCTTCATCTTTTTAGATATGATCCAAGTATTCTCTGAAATTGAATCAAAATGTATCAAGCTATTTAAAAGGCAGGATATATTTACACAAACCTGATGCAACCAGAACTTGAAACACAAAATTTATACACAGCTAGTATTACTAGGACAGAACTATCAAACTAGATTACCAAACCTATATTTAGATACCTAAAATTATTACTTGAAATGTGAATTTGCAGAACCTTCATAAGGCTACAGTGTCACCAATGGCTTCTGAGGACTGAAGGCATTTCTGGATCTTAATTTGGTTTGAAGTTGCTCAGAGATGTATCATACTGCTGATAGTGTGACAATATAATTATATGAATTAACCACAGACTGATGTTTTAAGGGTGGTGACAGGAACATTAGCAGATCCATCTCTAACATTTAGGTGTTTATGTGTAACCTATCTAGTGACATAAAGGGCTACCTTTTCATGGTTTCTCAATGTTATGGAATGAAATAAAAAATATGATTTTTTAATATATGAAGGTATTTCACAATGCTTTTCTTGCCTACTGGGCAAAATAAAAGGTAGATTGATATATTGCTTATTTTGAAATAACTTCATTTTGCTTACTTTTTTCAGCTTGAATAAGTTGTACAACACTTATATTTTCCAAAGGTAACACTCTTTGTCCATTCCTTGATGCTAATAATATCATTCACTTCATTAATGACTAACATAATTAGTTTTTTCTCCTTCTGATAAACACTGTGTTTGGGTTCTTTAAATAAATTACAGTCAGAAAATATGACTGCCAAGAAATTACTTTACCTCAACAGGGTAAGAAACACTGTTATGACAAAATGGAGTTTTTACTACATTTACACTGGTTAGACTTGGTCTCCTTTGGGACAGTGACACAGATTTTTGTCTAGTGTAGACATGACTAGAATTGTTAATGAATTTCCTTCTGCTGGTTAAATACTACCTTTAGTTATACTTCATATATCAGTGAATATCATCAATGGAAGCAGGTGACATAAAATGAAGGGAAAATTTCTCCCTACAACCAATCTGTAATTGATTTATTCCTTGGAAAGTCTAAACTAAAAAATAACTCCATTTTCACATGGCAGGGTAGCTTTGTGGTGTTTATATTTGAAGTGGAAAAATCACACTTGATCTCTAAGACAAATTTTGAATTCTGCCACAAATCTGATCTCTTCTGTCATGGAAACACAACAAATATGGAATCTCATTAAACATTTTTCACACTTTTCAAAAGGGAACTATTTCAAGGTTTTATCTAGTGCTACCCTGTTTTTCTCTCTGCTATTCAGACTGTAAATGCAAACATATTCTCCTTTTTTTTTTTTTTTTTTTTTTTTTTTTTTTCTCTCTTAGTTTCAGTCTCTTTATAGCTTTGTATATTGTCTGTTCCACGTATATCTATTATTGTGGGCAAAGCTCAATTCAGTTTTTGGGCATTTATGATTTCAGCTGACAATCTAATTTTGCAACATCAAAAGTATCATCACAATATTGTATGCCTTGGATGAGTGAAGAAAAAGAGACACTGTGTTTATCCCTGTTATCAATCAGGGGTGTTCTACTTCATTTAGCAAAAAGGGAAGTGAAAAGGATGTGACAAACTAGATGTGTCAGTCAAGTTTTATCAACTCACAAGTCAGAAACTATATGAGCAAACTAATGCCTTGGTTTTACTGGACATAGTCCAGACAGGTCAGACATGTGCTACTTCTTCAGTTCATGGCTATCTGTTCACTAAGTGACATAGTATATGGATGGATTTAAAGGCATTAACCTTTGTCTCAGTTTTTTGTATTCAGCAGGTAGTAGACAACTTCTGCTTATTTGACTCCTTACTGCAAGGGAAGACAGTAAGGAATAATTCCTTTATTTTGAAAACAAGTACTGAATCATTCAGAGTATTGATCTGAGCAACATGGGTATGTTTCTTATAGCTTTGCATGACAAATCTGGGGGCTTGAAATGCAGACTGAACCACACACAAACACGTGAGCTGTTGTAGGAACCTGGGAAAAATGAATGTGTTTTGGTTTACTAATGCCCAATCTGTACCTAAAGCAGCAGAGCTAACCCTCAGACATCCACCAAATAAAGTGCTACTGTTTTTCTGACTGTTGAGTAGAAAATACCCAATGTTGCATACCCATAATTTAAGAAATCTTTGACAACAGAAAATGATTTTTAGTATCATCAGCTATGTCTTATTTCTAAGTCTAATGAGGTCTGTTTTCTGTTGGGTCCAAGACAAAAGATCTCATAAGTTAAAGTTCGGACATTACTGAAACAAACATACTTTTTAGCTATTTTTTCCTTGATGTGAGCAGAGAAGGTCTTTTCTTTAACAATCTCTATGTTATAGGAGTGACAATACTGCTTTTTTTAAACTTCTATTCATTTGAACACATAAGTATTTTTTTTTTTCAAGTGAAAAGTAAGTGTATTCTAGAGGGTAAAATAACATATCGCAAGAATATAGCTATTTTGATGTAGTAACATTTTTATGTGTGTTTGAGAGATCAGAAATGCAAATTTGGAATAGTTTACTTTAGGCAGAAATATTCCCCCCTAGATGATCTCAACAGAAAACTCTGAAATCGTAGGAAATGTATAGTAGGAATAAATCTAGGATGTGCGTTTTTAAGGAGAAATAATAATATACTCTGACACTCACAAATAAGGGAAAAAATCGTCAACGTTCCAAGAACCTAGATGCAGTAGCGTTTTCTGACACTAGGGGGCATAAACGCCATTGAAATTAAATGCAAATTAAAAAAAAAAAAAAAAAAAAAACAAACAAAAAAACATTTTTAATGCATGTTACAAATACCTCTGCCCTCTCCTACCTCTTTCGAATTAATTTACATTTTTTTACAAACATTACATTGATTGAGGTCTGTTGTTTGCTTCCATCATATTTACTGAAGAGGGAAAGCTAGTAACATTTTTGTTTTCAAACATGTAAAACATATCAAAAAATAATGGAGGTGTAAAAAAAGAAAAGTCATTAAAATTAACTTGCCACTATTTATTTTAAAAGCAAGCAAAATTATGGTCAAAGAACAATAAAAATAATACAAAATCCATGGAAACTAAACTATCTATAGAGAAGCCAGAACAGCACATTTTTTCACCTGTGTAGTTGACAGCCGTGTTCCCCAGCAGATTTGGCATGTCAAGCAGGTAGAGTTCTGGCTTTTGGTACTGAAGGTGATTAACACAGTCCTGTGAATCTGACCTTTTTAATTTGGTCTTGCTAATTTTCCCCCTGCTGTCTCCTTTTTCCAGGTATAGTCTCTCACCCTCCATTTGCTTGGCTGGTCCAGGCAAGGTCAGTGTGGTGCCCACCTCAGTGGGGTGAGTTCCCCTCAGTAGGGAAGTGCCCTCTGGCTTTCCATTTTGGCTGATGACACCTTCCTCTTCTCCGGGACCACATGCAGAGCCCCAGAGGCTGCTCCATAAGACTCTAAACTGCAATCACACAGCTGCTCATCAGTCCTTGTGTATAGACAGCCAGCCACCCATTCAGGCATGCAGTAATGCTCCAGCATTGGGGAGAAAGCAAGAAAACCAATCCCCAGCCTCTCTGACATTAACAATAATCATGATGAATCTGCAGCCTTACCTAGGTCTTAAAATAGCCTAATGATTTTGGAAAAGTAATTTCTAATAATACAAAATATTGCTGTTAGTGTGAGATGCAGAACATTATATGCATTATTCCAAATTTTATTCCAACCTAGGGAGATTCTGTACAGAATTTCAAATAATCTTTCTGGCTGCTTTTATTGCTGTGAAGGGCCCTCTGTTGCAATAGCCCTCTCTTCAGCTCAGCAGTGATGGACGTGGTCCCCTCTGGGGTTCATGAATGCTGCTGCAAGCACTGGCCAGAATGATCATTCGTGAATGATGAAGAGCACATCTGCTTCTCAAAGTCAGCAGTGCTCCCTGGGCTTTCCGGACCGCAGGGCCAACACATTACTGCCTCTGTACCCGTCTGAGTTATCAGTTTCTGAAATACAAGGCTTCCAGACTTTTTTTTTGTGTGTGTGTGTGTGTGTGTGTGTCTGTGTGTCTGTGTGTGCGCGCGCGCGCTAACACACACACTAACTTTTGCATGTTAGAAAGTTAAGACTCGTTCATTAGAAACATTTCTGACTTCTTGCAGTCAAGGCAGAGATTCAGATGACCAAATTCCTTATGTTTTCATTTACCAGGAAATAGTACCAAGAGAAGATTAAAAAAATATTTTTATGTTTTTTGTCATGTCACCTTCAATCTGTAGGAGAAGCTAATATCCTAACTGTTCCTGAGCTGCTGCAAAGCACTATAGAAATATGATATCTCCTTAAAGTTGTATGGTGTCTATTTAAATAACCAGGGCTAACGATCAGCCGACCTTCAACAGCTGTGTCACACTTGCACAGGTATGCTACTGAGGTGTGAGATTGTTGTTGTTGTCATTCTTTTTATATTTTTTCCCCAGTTTTCAGAGGAAAAAAAAGCCTTTTTTTTTTTTTTTTTTTTTTTTTTAATAGAGTATTTTTGGATGGATCAGATACTTTTCATGAATAAGAAGAGTAACACAGCAGAAAAATTATTCTTGATGCAAAATTTGCAACCTGCCCTTCCTAGTACTACTAAAATCACAGTGATTCCCGCAATGTGCTGGACATTATTGAAACTCATAGGTGAAAATGGGTGTTTTTCAGAGTTTGCAGGCAAAGCCTGTCCTCACACAACCTGCTTTGTTGTAACAGGCTTCTGTAGGAAGGACAAGTGCTCTTGCCCTGCCACGTCCACTTGGGAGCAGTGAGTACCCAAGCCCTCTCCTGCCAAATGGTAACATGAGACTGCAGCAACTGCAACTGAGGGTCTCTGCACACTGAGGAAAGCATTGGCTTGTGCTTTTAAGCACTTTTTTAGCCTTTTTTTGTTCGTTTGTTTAAATGATGTAATATCACAATCCATAATGGAGTACCTCAAAGTTGGGGGTTCCAGCACCAGCTCCTGTGATGGAGATGCTTACACGACAAGAAATCTGCCATGTATTTGGTGGGATTTCATGCTTAGTACAGCTTAGTAGAGTTCTACATACAGAGGACTGTATGTCAGCAATAATATTCATCAGATAGTCTGCCACACTGGCAGACTGATTAAACCTTGCTTTTGTGGTACCATGGACCACATGGTCCATTATTATGTGAATAAACAGATTTTTGCCAACTTGCTTCACAGACAGGCTCTTAGGACTATACAGATAGGCACAGATAGGGAGCAAATATCGGTTAAGCATTTTAACATTAAAACAAGTTGGAAAAATTCTATCAGTGAAGAAAAGAAACTATCCATTCTGAGAGCAGAAAAAGAAGTGCAACACGTAAGGCAATATTATAGAGATGTCAAATTATATCCGACAATTGCAAAATGGTGTCTTTTTCTAAGGAGGGTGCTGTAAATTGTTATGAAGCTGTTCCCTAGAGCTTCCAAGCTGCTTGGTGACTAAATGCTGGCAAGATGACACTAATTAGTCATTTATTTCAACATTACATGCAACAACTGATAATTTAAAATGCTACTGGTAATAAGTTTAAGTGGAATTTCTAAATAAGCATTTCAACTGTGTTGCCTTAAGGATTCAACCTGTACATTTACAATTTTAAAAGTATCTAAACTGCAGGTTAGGAGTGAATTCTGTTTTTAAAACACCACTGTATGTGAATATGAAATGATCCAGGGCTAGATTTAGAAGAATAACATAAAACTACCCCCCCTCCTTTTTTTATTTTTTTTATTTTTTTATTTTTTTATTTCCATTCAGTTAAAAGAGTGTAGTGGAAGTAGGAAGAGTAGTAGGAAGAGGTAAATAAAAAATGTATTAGTTTATTAAAATTATCTATAGTCATATGAATACTATATCTAATTAACATGGATTTCAGTTATTACTTTGCTGTATTAGTTTAGAATTTCAAGTCTTTGAGATACCATAGTGATAAGCAGAGAATAAATGCTTTGCTATATAATTAGTCATAAGATGGTACAAATGATTACACAAGAATATACTGTCACTCAGATACTTTGCATTTTCTGGGGTCTATAGACATTCCCCCCCCCCTCCGCCCCCCCTTTTTTTTTCAGTCTATTTTGTGTGAAACCAACAGTAACTCAAAGGAAAAAAAAATATAATTGACAATTTGATCTTCGCTCCTGCAATTCCAACTTACTTCCCTAAAATAAAATATTCCAAGGTCTTTGCTCTTAAAAATCAATGACATAGTACGTATTTAGTCAGGACTCAATTTTTCAATAGTTCTTTTTTCAGTGCATGTGCCCCCACACAAACACATATACTTTGAATAAACTGGCCAACTTTGTCGAAGCTCAGAAATGAACCAAAAAATACCAGTAACAGGTCAGATCAAAGCTTTGTCTAGACTCATATTTCAGTCTCCAACATTTAACCTTGAACAAACAAACTTATTTGGAAAAAATAGGGTAAATATACATGATAATATCCCTGAATGCTCTTCCAGCCTCCAACTTTTACAGCTCTGGTACTTAAGTTATTTGCAATTTATTTGTAGTTAGTTCTTAATGCATTGCATTTACATAGGCTTTATTTTGTTCCATTTAATCCATACACATTTTTAGCATTTGCAACATTGGGAGTTCCTTGGTCTGCTATGCACGCTCTCCTTTAGACTCTCCTGACTGTGGTTCCTTGCTCTATATGGAGCTCCCAACAAGGTCCTTGTATTTGAAAAAGCAGCTGCTGTGTGATCTCCAGCCACCCTGCTCCTGCTACTTGTGCTTTCTTACTATTTTCCTTGTATCTTTTCCAGACTGACGAGTCCTACTCTGCCCATACAGAATCTACTCCCTGTATTTGATCATACCTTCTGCCCTTTTCTTCTCCAATTCTTCTGTATTATTTACAAGAAAAGAGGACCAGAACTGCACATGGTATTCAAAGAAGTACGGACAAATTCAGAATAGCTTATTTTTCAGATGCCAGCTTGGACAATGTGTCATCATTATTCACAACATTAATATGTGAGTTCTCATCCTTGTTATTTCTCTGTCCAAATCTTATTATTGGTGGGGCTGGTAATATTTGTCTTACATCCTAGATCTCTATCACTGACAGGGAAAACAGCTGTTAGACTTCTGGCGCAGCATGGGAGTTTTGATGACTGTTGTGACAAAATCTTTACAAAATGATCATTGAAACGGTATAGCTTACACAGCACCCATGCTACCCAGAGAAAGAAAATGCACTCTCAGATTTGTACCAACACTTAGGTTAACAGAAATACATCTTTGTCCTTTGAATACATTTTTTTTCTTTATTCTTTCTGAAAATCCTTTCTTGGGAGAAGAGAACTACAGACGAATACAAAGTTAAGAGGCAGTATTTTATATGTCATAGAGAAATAGAAACCAGGATGAATGCACACCAGGCTCAGATACACAGCATTTAAAGTAAATTGATACAAATACAATGAAGTAGTTTCCTGCAGTTCCTACTTATGCCATTAACATGAACAATATCAGAATATAAAAATCTTCATCTTCAAAACTACCACTGTCTCTAGCCACTCTTTACATTAAAGATTAGGGATGAATGATGGGCAATGCCTTCAAGTGACGATCTGGCCATAGCACCTTGTAAAGACTGAATAAAGAACCCATACTACAAGCAGTAAACCAGAGCAATGTGGACTTTACTGACTACACCAACTTGTCTGTAAAGAGTCCAGTTCCAGGCTCCATTAATTCCCAGCAGGACAGTCTATGGCTTGACACATCCTCCCTGGGAAATTATTTCAAAGGCAGCTGCTAAATATCTTCCACCTAGCCTAGGTTCATGGATGCTCACTGTTCCCCCCTATTCAAATGGAATGTTTCTGAAGCCAGAGGGTACGTTTTGATATGCTGTCTTGCTTCAGCAGAGGTGAGTGAGAATTTTCCTATTAGTGTTGTGATTAGGTACAGTCTGGATCCAGTGTTCTTGTTTCATCCCAGAAATACTGCTGAAAATGTTATGTAATTAATTTCTCCTACAGATTTTCTTTCAGATGCAATACTTATGTTAAATAGCAGCAAAGTCAAAACAAAGCATTGATCTGCCAATCCATTCCTAAATTTCTCTTGAGTATATATTAGCCATCAGGTCAGACTGTGCCAAGTATAAATCACATTGACACTAGAAATGTACTGTGGAAGTCTGCAAGGACAGCCATGCCTTTTTTTTTTTTTTTTTTTTTTTTTTTTTTTTGTGACAGCTACTGGGCACAGCACAGAGATCAGTGAGCTGATTTCACTTAGCAATCAAATCCAGCTGCTTCTACGCTCAAGTGAAACTGAGTGAAGCAACAATGGGCTTAGCTATTGCTACCATTAGTGCTCTAATGAGCAGTGCTCTAATGAGCAGAGCAAGATCTAGAGATGATTACCACTAAATCTGTTACTCCTTGCGATGCTTTTTTCAAAGTACTAGAAGTGTCCAGTCTGCATTACAGGCTTGTTGTCATCTTTTTGCATGCCTTGTAACATAAAAGCATCCTAGCTTAACTTCCACGTATCCTACTAGATAAAGTTGGAGTTTAATACATTAAAAATAATGAAGGCAAAAAGATTTTAAAAATGTTCTTGAGATAATAAACAGAATTATTTTCTTGTCTTTCAAAACAACAAAAAATATCAGAAATCCCCTTCCTTCTTGTTTTACTTCAGATTTTCATCATTTGACAACAGTCTATTGTGTCATGCTCAGCACTGGCTAGCACAACCACCAATGGACCACTATTGTTTTTTACAATCCTTCAGGCAAAGATGAAAAACACAAAATAGCTTGTGCCAGGATTACACTGCTACTGACCGAATTCTCTAGGGATCTCTGTCAAATATTGAGCATTTCAGTTAATTTTTCTTTAATGCTAACACTAAATCTGTTGCACAGGATGGCATCCAGGTGGGTTTTGAATATCTCCAGAGAAGGAGATTCCACAAGCTCTCTGGGCAACCTCTGCCAGTGCTCTGCCACCTTCACAGCAAAGAAGTGCCCTCTCATACTCAGCCAGAACCTCCTGTGCTTCAGTTTGTGCATGTTGCCTCTCATCCTGTCGCTGGGCACAACTGAAAAGAGACTGGCTTCATCCTCTTGACAGCCTCCTCTCAGATATTTATACATATTGATGAAGTCTCCCATCAGTCTTCTCTTTTCCAAGCCAAATGGGCCCAGTTCTCTCAGGCTGTCCTCATAGCACAAGTGCTCCAGTCCTCTAGTCATCTTAGTAGCCCTCACCAGGGCTGAGTAGAAGGGGACAATCACCTCCCTTGACCTGCTGACAACGCTCTCCCTAATGCACCCCAGGATACCATTGGCCTTCTTGGCCACAAGGGCACATTGCTGGCTCATGGTCAGCCTGCTGTCCACCAGGACTCCAGGTCTCTCTCTGCAGAGCTTTTCTCCAGCAGGTCAACCCCCAGCCTGTACTATTCATGCCTATTTAAAATATATTTAAGGAAACACATCAGTGAACGTTTCTAAGTGCAACAGCACATTTGCTATTTTTTTTTTCCTGTTGGCCTAATCGTCTTTTCATTTTTTTTTTTTTTCCAATTTTCAGGGATTTTCAAAATTGCTCAGATAAGTCCAGGAAAAATGAAACAACTGACATACTTCAAGTCTGGGAAAATAAAAGCAAAAGCCCCCTGAGTTCACTCAAGGCTCTTAACAACTCAGCTTTCAATCAGTGCTATGTGCTATGTGCTAAGTCCAGTCCCGTCCCGTCCCGTCCCTTCCCTAAACCTTGAAAAAAGGAAGGAATGCTATAGCATTCAATCCTCTTAAATTTTTCTGGCAGAGTAATTTGTTTCAGCTGAGCATAGTTATATCTCTTTTCTTGCAAAGAAACCAAAAGCCTGTGTGAGCTCCTCACTGTGTGAACAGCTTAACCCTCACCCTCCCACCTGCCATGCACTAATGGCAAGCTGTAAAAGCCTGGCATTACAAAGTTTAAATAGGAAAATTTGCATTTATTACACATGAGACGTTTTGAATCAATGGTTAGTCCTCCATCAGATTGTGCAGGTGTCATCTTTGTCAATCGTTTTCACCACTGGTTTTGAGTCTTGACGTGACTTTTAAAGGATAACTTTGTATATGGAAAAGTAGCAGCATGGTACAAAGGGTAGAAATGAATTTATCCACCTCTGCCAATTCTGATAATGCATTTTGTAATGTGAACTCTTATGTGCTGGTAATTGGACGCAAGCCACCAATGAATCTCTAAACATTAGCAAACGGCAATGACACAACAATGACTTTCTGTCACTACTAACCCCATTCTCATTTCAATTCATATCCCATAACTGAAAGGTTATGTATCTTGCTACCAATCCTCTTGGTTATTCAGGCATAATACTTCATGATACTGACCTCTACTATTCTTTTCATAGATAGAAAATAAATATTTTTTCTATGTGTAGGAGAAAATTTCTCCCTCTCTGTTGTGTATAATGTTTAAAAACATCGTGCCAAAGCCTTTTCAAAATCACGTTTTTTAGAGATCACTGATAACCCTTGAATTTTCTTGTAGATCCCTCAGAAATGGAGCTTCTGGACTATCACACATCCTTTCCATAGTGTTTTTACACTTTACTTTGTAAAATTTCAGTGTTCATTAAACAAATCAAAATCTTTATGGAGAGTTTGGCAACTACTCAGTAGTAAAACCCAGTGCTTGGGAAAATTGTATGAGACTTCTCTGACTGGAGAGATGAGTGTAGGTGCTCCACGCACGTGCTCCAGAAATCATATTGGAGAGGGATTTTTCCCAATCATTTCCCGTGCACCATGTATTTCACAAAATACCAAAATATTCAGAAAGCCAAGTCTGAAGTTTGGTGCTGTTTTAAATGTGCAATCAAACCACAGCTGCAAGAAGTTTTGTATAGTTTTTAACTAATGATTTTTTTTGTTTTCAAATAATGACACAGAGAAAATACTTTACCTGCCAACAATGAGTAAAGCTTTTGGAGACTGGAGCTTTCATGGATGGTCTAACCCTTCATGCAGAAAAGTTTTTTGATCCCATCTCTCCAATGTGGTTTGCAATAAACATCAAGGCTTAAATTTAGAGGTAGCACCTGCACCTCTTTCTGTGGGTTTTGGAAGAAAAGTCTTACCCTATCCTCTCCCTTCTTCAGGTTTTGAAAGACAAACGTGTTTCACTTAAGATGATGGTTCAGTGTGTATTCACGGACAATGTAGCCCTCCTTGCAACATGGATTTAGATTCTGCGAGGGAATAAATATTCAGTTCCACAGTACTACTTTGGCTTTTTTCCCACCAACTGGCTACACTGACCTTGCCCATAGGGCAGACTCCATTTTTAGGTGGCTAATTCTCTCGTCATTATTTGGCACAGCCCTTGTGAAAATCATTATGCCTAATAATTACATACTGCAGTACTCAGGGTTGTGACACGAGACTTTCAGAATCATTAATATTGTGCCTCCACCGTAATTCTTTCCCCTTCAAAAGACTGTGTGTCATGCTCAGACAAATGTTGTGGTATATCAGACATCAGAAGCACTGTAGAAGTTACTTTTCCAGTAATGATCTCTGTGCTGCAAATAAAGACTCCTGCTTATCCACTAAGCAATGAATTCCCCAGTGATATCTGAACATTTTGAACTGTACACAAGCTTTC
Source organism: Oxyura jamaicensis (assembly GCF_011077185.1). Classification (NCBI taxonomy): domain Eukaryota; kingdom Metazoa; phylum Chordata; class Aves; order Anseriformes; family Anatidae; genus Oxyura; species Oxyura jamaicensis. The sequence continues at coordinate 24,422,382 of NC_048893.1, forward strand.
TCCGATTTCTGTGAACCTTCAGAAACCCCTTTTTTAATTGAAAATGCTGTAAATGCAATATACTGCAGATCATTTATCTTGGTCTTGCAGGCTGCGTTTTTGGACCCCTTGATGTAAACAAAAACTAAATAAGTAGAGCTACTCCTGACCAGCTCTCTGACCATAGCTGAAATATATTTCCCGAGCCAGTTACTAGCCTGACCTCAAGGCCCCATCATAAAAGATTAACCTATCAGTTTCTACTTATCTCCACTTCAAGTATAACTATATTCATTGTGTTCATTTTTTTGTTTGTCAAAATCAGTCAGGAGCTCTCAGCAATATCTGACAGCCCTTGTGCTTAATTTTGACTATGCCATTCACTGAAAATGTTGTCCTCGGATTTTAAATTTCTTTTCAACCTTTTGGTTCAAACTGTGTTTCTTTTATCTCTATAACAACAGGCACAATTTAATGAGGACTGCCAAACCCTCTCCTTTTTATGCATTTTAAATTAGTTTTGCTTCTCACTGAGTATAAATCTCTTTTTAGAGACCTTTATATAGCAACTCTTCTGTCCTTTTCTGCTGTTATGTTTGTTTGCAGTATGTTGAACACCATTTTCCTTCATTTTCTCCTTGACTTTCTTATTACGGGTACTTTCTTGTTTGTGAACATGTTATAACTGCACAGCTTTGGAGATGGAGCTGGCATCTGGAAGAAGAGAGTCGGTGCTGCAGTCCTGGTGCAAAATGATGATAAACCTCAGAGCTTTGCTGTTCCATATACTGGATTGGTAACTGTCCCCTGATTTTCAAATCTGTACAGTTATATGTCTAGGGAATGGATGAAGAAATGACACACTGGCCTTGAGCTATTATGTGGTTTGAGAGTCAGAGGAGTGATAGGTATGGCTGAGTGTCACTGCTGTGGATGTTGTACCATGCTACCTATATATACCTCCAGAGGTAACTTCTGTTCTCCTAAGGGGAAAGACTGTCGCAATCTCATGATTGCAAGGACTCTTAAAACTGGCTTTTAGCACAGAGATTTAACATGCTGGGTCATCATAGTGTGAAAAGCAGGGCTGTTCAAAATTTTTCAAGAATATTTTAAAGTGAAGTATAACTTCTGTTGAGGACCAGATTCTGGCCTCTCTCCACTAGCAACAAGAATTTCACTTACTTCAGTAAGCTTCTTTTATGAGCATCCACTCTCAGCTTTTTGTCTGACTTTTGTGCTATGGCTTGTAACGTATATCTGACTGTGGAGGAGAACCCTGTTGCCAGTGTTAATGTTGTTTCTTGTGATGATAAGGCACATTACTTCATAAGGTAATTTGTATAATTCATATTGATTTTTCCTCTACAAGAGACCACAGCATTTTCTCCTATCCTTTTTCAGAATATACTCTCCTTTCACATTGACACTGGTTCCATGCACCCTTCTTAAATCCATCCAATACTACACCAACAGTTTTCCTTGGCCCTCTGCTGAGTCTCTCTTTTTAGTGCCTTGCTTTTCCCCACAGCTGTGTTTCCATCACTTTTACTAAAGTAGGAAATTGGGAAAAAGGAGGAGGATGTAGGGGGCACAGAGTTTACTCCACTGCCACAGCCAAAATGCACGGCAGTGGGCCAAAGCATTCTAGCATTCTTATCTTCTTTTTCATATCCATGTTTAGGAATCCTTCTAGCACTACAAAAATGGAAATAAAAATAATTTCCACAAAACAGTAAAACCATTTCAAACATTTGATACTGCTCAGTCATATGGTTTTATTACTGTGACTCCCGTCTTACTTACCGTCTTTTCTTCTAGGGCATTCTGGATCATCTCTCACCCTGCTGGTAAACTTAGACTATGAGATCTCAGACTTGCTGTGCTGGAGGGCATAGATCAGTTCTGGGTGTTAGACATCTTAGAAGCCAATAAACCATTTTTCATTGCCTTCAAAGTAGGTCAAATTTGGTTGTAAATATTAGGAGAGTTTTCCTTTCTTTTTACACAAAACTTTGCTATTATGAGACTATAAGTCAGGTGATAGCAATTCAAGTCCTCTCTCAAGGCCTCCCTTTCCTTAATGTGCTCATCAGTATTAACTACTAAATTCATTTGCCTCAGGAGCTAGAAGATCCCTACTTTGTATTACCAACATTTTGTCTTTAATAAGTAGTCATGCAGGTATATCACTCGCCTGTGCTTGTTCAGGAGGAGTAGGAGTGAATGGGTAAAAAGAATCACAGGAGGTCAACTCTCACAAGAGAGAAAATAGAAGAAGAAATTAATAGATACTTCTTTGGAAAGCAGCAATTCCTGTCTGTACCAATAATCAAAACACAGCTGAGCAGTACTTTTTCATTCTGTTTTTATATTACTCCACTTTGCTTTTTGTCTCCCCTCCCCAGACTAAAAACATTCCATCTGTCTGGTAATCTTTGATCATCTTTTTCTTAAGAATTACTGTCTAGTCATTCAACCTCAACCTTATAGGATCATGGCCTACAGCCTCTGGGATCTTGCTTTCATATAAATCTCAGTGTCACCAACATGAGGATAATCTCTCAGAGAGAAGAACAAAGGGTATAAAGAGAAGAAAGAAATGTCCATGAAAATGGTTGCTCAGGAATTATTGTAAACATATCTATGTGGACAGCCACGTGTGCAGTTCTCCCATTTGCCGATTCAGTTCTATAAATGCTAGGTAAGAGAACCAAATAGATGCATTTGTCACCTTTTCAAGACATTTATGAACTGAAGCTCTGTGCTGTGCTGGCATAGACCCCACAGCAGGACTGTACTTCATCCTATCAGACCAGAAGGTAGGATGAAAAGATGTGCAACCCAGAAGCTGTTTATGTTCGCTATTCAGTGCTGCAGCTATCCCACAGGAAGAGGGGCACTGCTTCTACTCTGAGGAGAGGATGAGCTATGACCTTCAGTGGAAATATGGACCACATTTTAGGGTGTGGTTGTTGGTGACTGGAAGACAGGGGTCTTAGTGACTCAGCTCATCTGCATCCCCCGTCGTTCTAACATAATAATTATACAACTATATGTATAGTCGTATATATACAACTATTATATACATAAATATTATACAACTATTAAAATAAGCAAGCAACAATCAGTCAATGTGTGAGAATGAAACAGTGGTATTAAATTCTTGCTAGTACAAATATTCAATGCAGTAAGAGGACTGTGACCTAAATAGCGCTGGAGAAACACTAAAGACAAACAAAATTGCATGACAGTCCAAGTAATTGATGCATTTAGCTTGTAGCTAAGGGACTGAACAAATTTACTTAATCCTTATAAAACAAAACAAGCAAACAAATAAAAAAAAAGTCAGAAGTTAAAAAAAAAAAAACAACTATGTAATACATTCCTTGAAAAATAAAACAGAATGTGATGTTAAACAAGAAGTATGATAGACACTGTTCTTTCCAACAATCATTTGGACATGTCAGATGCAATTACTTTGATACTTTACTGGGTTTACTTGGCAAGGTCTTGGTAGCAGGAGGACTTTGGGGGATGGGTTCTGTGAGAAGAACCCAGGAGCTTTCCCATGTTAGATAAGAGCCAACTCTGGCAGGCTCCAAAAGACACCAGCCACTGGCCAGAGACAAGCAAATAAGCAAAGGTTTTTTGCGCCTCTATGACAGCAGATTTCATAAGGGGAAAAACTGATGCACCACAGCAGCTGGGAGAGTGAGGAGTGAGAACCAGCCCTGCAGACCCCAAGGTCAGTGCAGCAGGAGGGCAGGAGGTGCTCCAGGCACACAGCCTGCAGCCTGTGGAGAGGCTCCTGGTGGAGCAGGCTGTCCCCCTGCAGCCCATGGGTCCCACATGGAGCAGATCTCCACACTGCAGCCCGTGGAGGAGCCCCCAGTGGAGCAGGTGGCTGTGGCCTGGAGGAGGCTGCAGCCCATGGAGAGCCCCCGCAGGAGCAGGCCCTGGGCCAGAGCTGCAGCCCATGGAGAGGAGCCCACACAGGAACAAGGGGTCTGGGGGGAGCTGCCACCCATGGGGGAGCTGTGCTGGAGCAGTTTGCTCCTGGGGGATGGACCCCATGGTACGGAGCCATGTGGTAGCAGTTCTTGAACACCTGCTTCCTCTGGGCAGCCCCCACAGACTCATTTCAGGAAGGACGGCATCTCAAGGGAGGATGGCATCCCCACGTGGATCAGGGGCAGAGAGTGACCGTGAAGCAGTGGTGGAGACAAAGAATCCTGGACTGACTGCAGCCCCCATTCCCTGTTGCCTGCACCACTGGGGGGGCAGTGGCAGAAGAGGGTGGATGGAGGGAAGGTGTTTTTAGTTTGCTTTTAGTTTCTCACTGCTTTATTCTGTGGGTAACAGGTAATAAATTATATTAATCTCTTTAGACTGAACCCATTTTGCCAATAATGGTAATTATGGGTAATATTGGTGAGGGAACTCCCTGTCCTTATCGCAATCCTTTAACCCTCTTTCATTGAATTTTCTCCTTCTCTTCCTTTGAGGAGGGGGAATGAGAGAGATGTTGTGGTGGAGATTAGCTGCCCATCAGGGTGAAACCATCACAGATAATTATTTTATTCTATTCTCATAAGAGGGTTGAATTTCTGGAAGTCATCTACTGCATTATATCTAGCCCTTTTTACTCATCTGAGGTGTTATGCAAGAAATGCATTAGGGCTACAGGGTAGTTCTTGCTAAAGGATGTGGGGCACTATTAAAAAAAAAAGCAAAAAAACAACCCATTGCTTTGCAATGGTGACTTCATTAAAATATTTATGTCTTCCTTTTACAGACGATCAGTTTTGCTTTGTGGGAGTTAAAAATCCTGCTATTACACAGTCACGGATGCTATTTTTGGTATCCTAGTCTCTCAAGGTCTCTGGGTAGCAGTTGTGGAGTCTAACGCAATCTTTCTTATCTTTCTTCTGTAAAAAATACCCTAAAACCTTAAATCCAGATTCTATCTGCAGTATTAGAGGAAGGCAAGAACAGCTTAAGAAGAAAGAGAGGGATATTTTCCTATCTGAAGCCAATATAGAGGCAACGTGCATGTTCTCATATGTACTGTCGGATCTTATTCATTGAATTAGCAAGAGCAGGATTAGCCATAATACTCTTTCAAATCACCAGGAGGTGGATTAGGGATAAAACTACCGATTAAAACCTGTTTTCTTCAGAAAAAATCTGCACATGAATTTTCAGGATTTAATTGCAAAAGGTGTTTGTAAGCACTATGAGAAACCACTTTTGAGCTGAAATTTACTAGGAGAATAATTCCATAATGACCAACAATTACAAGTTTCTGCAAAAACTGTTCTTTAAACTCTGGAGATACATATCCTTTAACTTTCAGTTTAAAAATATGTTCTATATTAATTAGAGTTTAGAAGTTAAAGTGACAGGGAACGTAAAATAGGGCTCTTTAATGAAGGTAACTTTCAAAACTGTGAAATAGAAAGTTCTGTGATACAGTCTTAAATGAACACTATAGAATAAATTCTAACCTCATTTAACCCAATGAAGACATACTAGAATCAATGGGCTAGTATTGCAGAAAAAGGGACAGTGAATTTAAATCTGCAAGTTAAACATTGTCATCTGGAGTCTTTCAAAAAAGATAGAAAATAAGCTCTCTGATATTGGTGACAAGTATTTATTGCTTATGCAGTGCTATTAATGTGTGCTTATAGACAGAGATGAAGGTGACATCTCCTTTCCAAAAAGTGTAGCAGAGGTTAGAGAGACAGGGGATCAAGCTGAAAGGGAGAAATGGAGAAAAACCTGAACAGTAGCTAAAGTACATATTGTTGCTTATATCATTTCTGAAGATGTTGTTTTGTAATGGGAATGCTCCTTTCTGTTGTTGGAATGGTGGGACACATGTTGTATGGTTCTATAGACCTTCACCTGGATTCACCTCACTTAGCTTTGCAAAGCTGTCTGAAAAATCTGAATTAGAGAGCTCTCAGTACATAGGTGAGCCATCTCCAAAGACTTCAAGGTAACTTATCCTTTCTCATCATCATCTGAAAGCCTAAGTGAACTCAAGTGTTTTAACTGTGGAGAGATAAAAAACAGAAGAGAGGAATCTTGGTCCATACATCTGTGTTTTAGGAAACAATGTTCTAGATGCTTAGACACCACTGATGGTGCTTCTTAGAAGTTCTTCAGACTGCCTTTTCAGTTGTCAAGATCAAGCGCATTTCTTCTCAAATGATCAGTAAACACTCTGGGAAATAAAATCAGTCCTTTTCTCTGAGATGTACAGAATACTTAAGTTGTTTTTCCTATTTTTTAATTATTTGACTGTGCTTACCTGTCAGTGCATGCATACACAAGCGCTTGTAAGTCCATGCATACTGAACACCTTTGATGAGACTTAGGGAGTCTACTAAATGATATATTTGCTTTTTATTAAAAAGTCTCAAAACTCGTGGTTGGCTTATCTAATGCCTGGTGTTAGAAATAATGTTTCTGACTTTATTTCTGGTTTACAGTTGAGGTTGACAGGTCATTTCTGGTCTAAATATATTCTACTTTTTATTTTTATTGCAATTTTTATTAATACTCTGTCTTAAGCAATAGAATATATACTTCAATATTTCTTGTACTTAGTCTATTAAGATACACATGCTCTTCTCACTTTCCTTTTTATTTTACATCCTCATACATTTTTATGATACTACTCTAAAGGATTATCTGTAAATCAGATCAAGCTCAAGTTTTATAATAGTATGTGCTAAATATTTCAGAGAAACTGTTCAAACCTATTTAACACACCAGGCTGGATTTTTATTATTATTATTATTTTTTAATTTTATTTATTTATTTTTGTGAGGCATCTTATTGGGCCTTTCAAAGGTCTCTAATCTTCACTAGCCTTGATAAAGAACCAAAACCCACACAAAGGAGCTAAATCCACTACTGGATTGCTTACTGACTCAAATAATAATAATAATAATAATAATAATAACAATAAATAACAATCTGCAAGCTGATGTTAGCAAAGTCAACAGAAAATGATACATGTCAGTAATGTGTTCTCAAGAGAATGAAGTACTTTCTTATTATTCCTTTACGTCACAAAAATATATTAAAAGACAATAAAACATGAAGGACAGCTTTAATTGCAGTAACAACCTGTATGCTCATCAGTGCTCAACTCAAATGATTTCATTCAGCAAACAATATTTTTGTGAAAAGTAATGTCACTTCTTAAACATTTGGAACAATTATTCTAGGCTGTAAAGAGTATACAATGGGATTTCTTTCATGATCTAAGATGCTAGTCTCTGTAACTGTTACTCATTTCAGAAGAACCTCCAGGAAACACCTGAGAAATGAAGAACTATGGTGTGAGCTGAAAGACACCCAACGAGGCTCCTGGAGCTCTGCAATGGTTTATTGTCACACCTAATAGGAATACAGAAGTGCTATCCATGTTGGTGTAAGGACATGATGCACAATGACAGCTGGGACCATTCTGGGTTTGCAAGCCAGAATGCTGCAGAAGGGGAAGCTGCAATTGACATTGGTTTGTGTGTCTCTTGAATAGAGGAACATCACAAATGCATCACATTCAGTCTAGCAAATCCAAGCAGCTTTTCCACCAAGAAGCTGTATAAAATACCAAACTGGAGAGAAAGTATGGGATAAATGGCAGACAGAGTGCTCTTCCAAACTATTCCAGTGATTTAAGGGGTAAAATAGGGCATGATTCTTATACTCTTTGGGCCATAATCACACTGTCCACCATGGCACATAAGGTAGTGGGAACAACCCACCCACCAGCACCTGACTAAGGAATTATAACAGGCAAAGTGCATATGGTACTGAACTCTCACTATTTTACACTATCAGTACATTGGCTGAGGAAGGAATACTAGGGTAAATGAGTGCCTGCTGCTAGATATTTGACTGAGCGATAAAAGACAAGGAAAAGGAAGAGATACCCAAAGTCTTCTTTGCTGTGGCTTTTAATGTGAGAGGAAATGCCCTTATTTGTGGAGGAGGACCTCTGTGTTCTGGTGTGCAAGCTGAACATGATTAGGCAGTGTGTTTTTCATAACCACGTGTAGAGCTCCAGTAACTGCAGTTTAGTCATCGGGAGGAAGAAAGTTACAGTTTCTCTGTATTCAGCAATTGTGACTTTGCATCTGGTGTACTGATTTTGTACTTCATGCTACAAGAGATATATTTGTAAACTGGCAGAGGGTCACCAAGATGTCTATGGTGATGGAAAACATGCCATAAGTATCGGCTGGGAGACCTGAGTTTGTTCAACCTGGAGATGAAAAAACTAAGGGAAGATCTAGTTATCGTCCTCAGATCCCTAATGGAACTTTATAGATGAGGTGGAGTCAGAATTCCCATGGACATAGGGATAAGAATTAATAGGGATAGCCTGTAAGAATGGAAATTCCACTTGTTTATGAGGAAAAAATAAAGCCACTGTGAGGGTGGTCAAACACTGGAACAGGTTACTCAGAGGGGATGTGGAGTCTCTGTCCTTGAATAAATTCAGAATTTGACAGGAAAGGGCATGAGTGATGTGATCCAGCTTCAAAGTTAGTCCTGTTCTGAGCAAGCCAGACCAGATGTCCTCCAGCAACATTTTTTCTACAATTCTATGATTGCACAATGAACCAGCAGCTCTTAACAGCAGGTGGACTCTCAGCACTCTCTTTGAGCTGAAGTACCGTGAGACATGCTGTCTGAACATACTCCTTTGCACTTCTATTTCCCTCCCTTTCCTTGACTTCTCTTGTACATTGAGTTACTGTGAGGTATAAGGTGCCTAATTCCCATAGAGAGACTTTTTTGTATTTATAGAGTGCATATGGAACACTTAAGTCCCCTTGGAATATTGCACAAATAATAATAAAAACTATTTAAGACTAAAAAAAAAAAAAGTGATTTTTTGTCTTAAGTCTAAACATAGCCAGGGAGGTAACATGACCAGTTAGCATCAATATTATAACTTCACTTCCGCTCAGTGTCATTATCAATTTCCCTGATCCCCACTAAATTTTGAAGTTACCATTTAGTAGTCAGAGAGTATGGAAATATTGATTGGATTAATAACATTTCTGAATTGTTACCCTGTTTTTTTCTTGCTCCAAGAAAAAAATTGCGTATTTTCTTAGTGAGAGTCTAGTGTCAAGCAGATGTGACCTGATACTCAAATAAGGATTGTCTTAAAAAAAAAAAAAAAAAAAAAAAAAAAAAAAGATCACTGGATTCTCCTTAAATTCATTTCTCTTTTGATTGTGGGCCTTCTTCAGCTTTGCTGTAACTCAATACATTTTATAATGATATTTATTTACATTGTGTGTCATAAAGGTTTATTGTATTTTTCGTAAAGAATCTCTACACTACTGGAAACCGCAGGTGTCTGCAAAAAGTCTGGTCAAACTCTTTTTGAACAGTGTAGCTAGGCCTGCATTTTTGGTAAATGAGTTTGAATTTGTGCAAGGTATTAAAAGATAGCCAAGCTTGTGTCTGCAGTCTACATAAAATCTGATAGGACTTAGGCCCAGCATCACCTGAACACAGCTAAATTCTTCCTCTAATACCCCTTTGGGCATGTATACAACATAGTTGTGTTTCTAACACCCTATCTGGCCTGCCCAGAATGTGTCTAGGTATCAATTAGAACCCAAAATATCAGGGAACCTGGTGAAGAGCCCCTGAACAAGCTCAGCTGAAAACAATGTGCCCAGAACAGAGCTAACTAGCATCAGGTGAATTGGCACCCCATGCATTTCTGCTGCACTGTTTTCTCCCACTAACTCTAAAGGGGCTGTGAAGTTCTGGTCTCCAGTAGAGTCCTGAAGCAGGAGTGTGTTCTGTACCTGAGGTAACCCAGCTCTGCATTACAGCAGCTGATAGTAAGTACACTATATATTGATGCTTGTAACTGTGCTCTTTTCAGTCTTGAACTGGTGTTACTTTGAGCATTCATAGAGAGAGTTCAGATGAACAAAAAATAGGCCAGAAATTTGCTATAGAAGAGTGGGCTAGAAATCTGTTCAGATTCATTGGCATGACTAAAACTGTTGGCTAAATTATAGCTTGCCAAATTCTTCTGAACTGCTTGTCTCTCTGTTGCTTCCATACTCCTGAGAACAAAGCTGAGAGATCAACATCCACATGCAGAGCGACCTCAGAGAAAATCCATGGAGAATTCTGAAAGAACTGAAATATGATTTCTTCTGTCCAATTCAATTCACATGCAAACTAGACTTGGAAGACAAGAGAACTGCCATGGCCATTTTTCTGGGGGCTGAGGCCTGCATTAACTATATGGAAGTACTTCATCTTATCATGACTACTCATCACAAAAAAAAAAAAAAAAAAAAAAAAAGACCATTAATTACCTACCCAGCTCTAAATTAACTCTCACTAAGTAGTACAGATGCTATAAAATGTCATCTATTGATATTATCACAAATAAATCTTCTGAAATGGTCTCCAATCCTGACTGTGAGCTATCGCTTTGCAGTTTGGCCTAAGGTCTGGATGGTCCGTAAGTTTTTTTTTGTCCTCTGCTCTGCAAACCTGCTGCCTTGGTTCTCTGTTCTGACTTCCCATTAATTCTCAACAGGAAGCTTGACTAAATTTCTAAATATCAAAACCTGCCTGCTGAGAAACTGCATGCCCTGTGCTAACTGTTGCCTCTGATAACATTTATGGGCCACTGGAACAATGGAACCATGCTAGGCTGGTGTGTGAGCAGCAAACAAATATTGCAGAGGATAATGGACATTATTTTGCCCTATTCTGCACGTGATAAGAATATCCACATTGATCTAAAAGCTTTCAGAACAAAAGATAACACTTAACTTATTTTCCCTCAATAATTTATTTACACATGCAAGAGACACGCATTTGCCCCTTATAACATAAATATGTACAAACACAAAAACATAAACAGAAACAAGCCATTTTATCTCTGGGGTTGGAAGGAAAAGAAGATATATAGTTATTGTTCTTCTTATTTCAGAAAAACAGATGGACACCCAAACTCCATGAACGTAAGAATCATTTAGTACCAGACAGAAACAAAAGAAAGAGAGAGAGAAAAATATATATCAGAGAGATTCCAATCAGAGTTTCAAATCCCCAAATGTGTTTGCATGTCTGCCAGAAATAAATTTCTTCTTTTGGCTGATAAACTGAACTAACTTGACATGAAACCATATATATATATATATATATATACACACACATATATATACATATTTGGGAAGTAAAACATGGACACCAGAGTGTCATTCTGAGGAGAGTTAACTTCCATAATAATAACCAGTTGAATGTGTTATTTGTTGTTCGTAAACTCATTTGGCAGTCAGATTTCCTTTTCACTGATACTGTGTTTATTCTTATTCTTTCTTGAATTCCAAAACTTAGATATGTGAAAATCTGCCCATAATGTCCATACAAGTTTCTTTCAACATGGATGGATGCTCAGGGAAAATAAGATTATGAAATAAAGCAGCCTCTCTACTGCCTTGTGGCATGGAACATGTCAAAATTAATGGCTCACCCCCCTCCTCTTCCCCTCCAAAAGCCATTACCAGTCAAGGATCTTTAAGGCTCAGGACTGCTCAATGCTAAGCAGACCCCAAGCTGGCACTGCACTGATCCCTTTCTCTGCTATTCCTTTCTTCTGAGCCATTCTAGTCCAATCCATATAGGTGCTCTCATCATCCCTTGACCTTTCTCTGTTAAAAGAAGAATGTCCTATTGTTCCTTTTTAATGAATCTGGATGACAAAGAGTTCATTCAGCTGCCTTTGTGAGGTATCTCAATTCTGAAGAGAGCCAGGCCATTACCCAGTGCTAGTCTAGTCTCTGCTAGCAAGATTTGCAACCCACCTGTGTGCATAACCATTTGAGGAACAGGGGTCAGAGGCTATACAGCATTATGCAATGAGACTTCTTCCTCCGGCAATGGAAATGCAGTTCATGCTGTGATAACTCAATTATTTTCCTGCTTTTGCTATAAAAAAAATGGGATGAAGAAAAAAAAAAAAAAAAAAAAAAAAACAACCCCCTCCCCCACCCCAAAATAAACAAACAAACAAATCCAACCCATCAATTAATAGTAGGAGTGATCTGAGATCTGATATTTGCCCCTCAACTTCTTTTTTTTTTTTTTTTTTTTTTTAATTATTATTATTATTTTGGTAACTCAAGAATGCATTTGCCTGCACTTGTTTTGTCTATGGCTGAGTGTTTTCAGTTTCATGCCTGGTTGCCTGCCTACCTGAGCACTGCTGAGAGCATGTTTTTCTTTGTGAGAGGAATGCATATGTTTGCCTGCCTGCTTGAACCAGGAGCTGTTTCTATAGGGAAAAAGAACAATTGTTGTTGAATTACAGTCAGGCACTTCATTCTGAAAATTGTTCTTCTACACAACAGCTGAGGTTCACTGAGGTCAATGCAAGGACGTGTAGTGTATTTTCACTTGCCCCAGCCTGTCCACTTTTTTATGTAAGGATGGAGTGCAATTCCTTGCATAGAGAGAAAGGATTGTTTCACCAGCCTTGAGGTTAGAAGGTTTAAGCTTGTGAAGAGAGCTATGAAAGATGATGGATCCTCCCATAATCTCAGCTGCAAATTATTCCTTTTTATGCTGGATGAAATTGATAAAAGAAAGGTGAGATTATAGCTGCTTTCCATGGCTGCAGCTTCCCATGCCTAACTTTTATCCTGAAAAAGCCTTGAATGTGGTCTGTGTCAAGGGTAACAGACTTTTTTTTAAAGCAAAAAGTGTTTGTGATCCTACCATTGGAGCTGCAGTATAAGGAGGTGTGTATTAGCTTTGTGTTATTTTTTAGCTACATGTGGAGACAGGAAATCAAAAGTTCCAGCATTCCTTCCTAAAGACTGAATAACACTTTATTTTTCATATGCAAAACACTGACAAGAAAGTGGAAAACAATAGGGAGAAACAACATAACCTATGCTGTTGCTGAAGCTTAAATCATAGCTGAAACTAAAACTTCTCAATCACATACTTATTTACTTATTTCTCTGTTTTAGAAAAAGGAATAGAAGAATCTATGGAACTAGAAGTTATATCACAATATTGAAAAAAAAATCAGATTGCACTGCCTCCTTTAAGTTCTACAGATAATGACTACAATACTAAACTAACACAAAATATAAGGTTGGTCTTGTTAAGGTCTGAAAATTTTTCTGTGATTAGAGTTGGAGTGTTAAGGAAGGCAAATTTAAGGTTCTCATTTATTTATTTACTTTTAGGATTTCACCTAGAGGTGTTTTTTTTTTTTTTTTTTTTTTTTTTTTTTTTTTTTTTTCTTCCCCATGGTATTGCTTTCTTTTTCTGTGGTCATTGAAAGCTGATAACTACAGTTTTCTTCCAGGTTTATGCCCTGTAACTAAACTTTCATCTGATAATTGCTGGTCTTTTCTTCTCTTTGTTATCTTCTATTTTTCCCTAATATACCATCAGCCTCCATACATGTTTCCTAACCTTGTTTTCTATTCCTTCCACCTTGTTCTTTGTCTGTGGAATCAAAAGTGTGAAACAGATATACACTCTGGCATTTTTCAAGTGGCCTTGGCTGGTCTTTGTTTTTTGGAAATCAAACATAGAACACCAAATTTGGACGAGTCTTCAGGATATGATAGGGCAAATCTTGGTGCTAGTAAAAAAAAATCGGGTTTCCACCTTGTGGGATTCTCTAATTATTCTTCATCTATATTTGCATGTCTGCACAAAATTCTCTCTTAATTCATTCACAGCTGGACCTTTACTACATTCTGCTATGGAAATGTCTGAGCTTCATCCTGATTAAATCAGAGACAGTTCTCTGAAATTATATCTATAAGAATAAAACACTTTTCAGGTGTTAACACCAAAGGTTGTTATCACAGATGTCAACTCCTGGGCACTGAGAGAATTTAACTACTTTGCCTGGCCATGTGTTTCTGGAAGAAAGAAACAAACACACAGTGTTTTTAGAAGAATCAGTGCTCAGTAGTTCAGTTCCAGCCACAGGTGATGTGATGCCACTTATTCACACTGTATCACATTCTGATGGCTAGTCAGATCTGCTCCTTGCCATTTCAATGTACTGATTCAGTGTCTCCTTCAATAAATACTGATCTTCTCCTTCATTTTTATTTCCAATTTGCCCCAATTTTGCCTACTTTTTTTTTTTTTTTTTTTTTTTTTTTTTTCATTTTAGTATTATTACATTTAGTCCTCAGCCAGCAATTCCCATGGTAAATCTAATCACCTGAATTAAAAAGAAATAGGTTTCTCTTTGGTTGTGTGATTAAGTTATTCAGAGCATAGAGAAATTTTCTTAACTTACACAGGGTTTTTCCTGGTTTTAGATCAACATTTTTAACAGTAATAAAGATGTTACTTAGGAATTGAACCATTTATTTGGCTATGAACATTTTAGTTGAAGAAATGGCAGCTGGGACAGAAACTCCTAATTAACATATCTCTCTGATGGTCTTTAAAATGATATAATAAGATCCAGGCTCTTTACTGTCACCATCTAGGGAATGTGCATCTTTGAAGCATTTTTACCAACTCTTTGTGATTTTTGTTAGTTGAAAAAAAAATCATTTTCTGTGTGGAATTTAATATTCCCCAATCTAAGTTATTTTCTAGTAATTTCTACCACTCTTTGCTAAAACAGTGGAAGGAAATGTAACACATTTTCAGTCCCAGAATTATAGATGTCTGAAGTCACATCTTAGTTTGACAAGAGAGATATTAAACACTATTGTTCTGGGTAAAGTGTTATTTTGATGAAAATGGAAGTACCCAATTTATTTCTTGTTTCCTCAAAACATTATTTTCTTTTGTCCACAGCCATTTCACTTTATTTATTTAATTTTAATTTGTGAGAATAATTATTAAGCTCATTAATATTGATATATTTGGAATGCAATTCCATAGTTCCATCTAACCAACAGAATATTCTGGTATTTAGCTTGGGAATCATAGAATGGTTTAGGCTGGAAGGGGCCTTAAAATTCCCCCCCCCCCGCCATGGGTAGGGACACCTCCCACCAGACCAGGTTGCTCAAAGCCCCATCCAGCCTGGCCTTGAACACATCCAGGAATGGGTTATCCACAGCTTCTCTGGGCAACCTATCCCTGTGCCTTACCACCAGCTGAATTAAGAATTTACTCTTTATATCAAATCTAAACCTACCTTCTTTTAGTTTAAAGCTATTCTCCCTTGTCCTATCACTATTCTCCCTGACAAAAGTCACTCTCCAGATTTTCTGTAGGCCCCCTTTAGGTACTGGTCTATAAGGTCTCCCTGGAGATTTCTCTTCTCCAGGCTGAGCAACTCCAACTCTCTCAGCCTGTCTCCTGTAGGAGAGGTGCTCTAGCCCCTTTATCATTTTTGTGGCCCTCCTCTGAACTCATTCTAATACTTCCATGTCCTTCTTGTGCTGGGGGCACCAGAGCTGCACATAGTGCTCCAGATGGAGTCTCACAAGATCATAGTAGAGTGGGAGAATCGCCTCCCTTGCCCTGCTGGTCACACTTCTTTTGATGCAGCCCAGGATACAGTTGGCTTTCTGGGATGCAGGCACACACTGCTGGCTCGTGTTGAGCCTCTCATCAACCAACACCTCAGGTCCTTCTCCTCAGGGCTGCTCTCAATGCATTATCCACCCAGCCTGTATTTGTGCATGAACACAAATTGATTTAACCTTGATCTAACATATGAAGCAACAGCTGTCACTCTCAAGAAAAGAAGCAAAAAAGAAATATATATTTTTTTTAAAAGGTATTTTAAAAAGTAGGCTTCCAAGAGTCATTTCACAGTGTACTGTCCTGTGCCAATATAACAGACTTTTCCTTCCACGCCCCCAGCATCCAACATCTCGTTTCTAACATAATCTTAAAGCTCAACCCTGGAGAACTCTTAAAGGTCTTTTTCATATTCTTTGTGTACCAGATTTTAATTTTTGGAAGATATGTAGCCTTAATTTTCAGCCCATATGCTATGTTACCTGGCTTGGGAGAAGAAGGGGGAGGAAAAATCCAACAAAAATGAACACACTTATCTTTGTTAGCTTTAGTATCATATCTTTGCAATTTCTTTCAAGCCTCCTCTAGGTTTTGTAAATGTTCCTCTGAAATATTCCCAGTTATTAGCATGTCATTGAGATAACAGACAACACCATTTACCCCCTGCCTTCCTTAGCTCATTATTCTTTGAAACACAGCAGGTGCTTTTTCTGTTCATACCTAAATAGCCCCTTATGTGTGTTTGTTGTCAGAGGTGTAGAGTGTTTTTTTTTTTTTTCTCCACCTGCTGGGACAAGCAGGTGGAAAAAAAGCAGGGACAAGCCCTGCTTGGTAAACTGCTCTCTGCACTTTGAAAATAAATGGTCTACTATAGAAATTCCTTGTTGTCCAGTTGGAGCCAACAAGTGCTGGAATTCCTATATTTCTGACAAGCTCTGCTCTCCTATCCCCCCTGAAGTACAGTTGGTACAGCCCATTCCCTGACATTCAGGGGAGTAAACAGACTGGTTCCTAGCACACCAAGCTGTATTTCCAGAAGCCTTTGCAAGGTTTACGGTACAGGTGTCCTCCTGAGAAACACAGAAACAAGTTTGTCACTCACAGATGACACTGCAGCTATACCTGTTACTAAACTACGTCTGCAATGAACATGACTTTGGTTTGAACTTTCTTAAGCTGTTACAGAGCTGGTTATATAATTTAGGCTTAGAGAAACAGTTGCCCACTACTTTCAGTTAAGACTGTTAAGCAATATTAACCAGGTATATTTATAAATTACAGTGACTGGAAGACCTACTTGTTAATCATTACTTGTCCTTACAATACCTTGACACAGAGTGTGCAATGTATATTCATTTTCTACTGTGCACAGACAGTGCTCACTCATCCATGGGCAGTTTATTTAGTTGACAGATTAATTGTATCACAGATGCAGGGATGCTAGGGAGGCCAGCTCAGTTCTGGCAGGATTATTTAGTGCTGTGCAGTTTTTGCTACATTAACCTCACAGGGTTCACAGTGACCTGGCCAGAGAGAGTACAGAAGACTTGAGATGTCCCCAGCCTGCTCCAGCATGGGCTTGACACATGTAAATGCAACCAGACACAATATGGCTCAAGCGCGTTCACTTAGGAGGAATAAGGAGATGACTCCATTGCTGTGGCTAGAGGCCTCTTATGAGTTTGAACTGCGTGAACTTGCTAGGCAGATTTGAGAGCTCAGTGCAGAGGACCTCAAATAGTTCCACAAAAATCAACTCAAAATTGACAGGAAACATTATGTCTGGTTGACAAACAGACATACCACTCTTATAAGCAAAGCTACTTTACTGGGATATTCTTCTTTAGGGGCATTGTACAGCTTTCTCTAACACCTGTTCTGTTCCAGCCTCTGTAGCCACCTACCCTTCTGGTACTGATGCTTCTTAAGAAGATCTATGATGTCTTTATACTCTGTCTCAGTAACCTCCAGTGTAAAATATCTTTTAGTACCCTTTGTATTTTATATCTATGTTAGAAAAATAACTTTTGTACAGTGAAACCTTCCATACTGTTTCTGTTTTGTGTTTTACTCTACACAGAGAAGTAAAGAATTAAATAATCCAGCAGTTTTTTCATAAAAATAGGTTCAGAATAAAGATTTATTTCCTTAGGATGCAAGACAATAACAGGAAAGCAGGAATATAAAATTGTTTAGCTTCTGATGGAAGTGCTTTTCTATGCAATTACATTCTTTGGTCCAGTGAAATCACTTAAGGAAAATTTTACAGATCTACTCCCCAAAGTTGTCATCCTTTTTAATTCCCATATGAAGATTTTTAAATACTGCTAATACTATAATCTAATTCTAAATTTTTGAAAAAAACAAAACAGCAACAATAAAACAACTACTGGAGAAAGAATGAAGAATGTGAGAAATACGAATTCAATCTAGATCTAATTTACAGATATAAAAACCTGGAAATATTCTAATTTCTATAATATACTGATAAGAAGCTGGCAGTGGAAGGAGGCATGTAACCACCTTTCTTATGATCTTTTTCTCTGGGCTATGTTGTATAATTGCAAGCAGGAACAAGACTATTAGTTATATTTATTAATGATGAATCTGAGTCAGTACTGCCTTACATCACTATAAAAGAGTGTGATTCCAGCGGTGTCACATTGATATGAATCCATAGAAAAATCAGATTTACATCTTGCTTTATTATTTGAAACACTACTCCATTTGCAAATGGACCTAGACAGCTGCAATTTGTAAATGAAAGACTGGAAGAACTGAGTATGAAAGAATTAACACCAAAGCTAAAATACACACACACACATAGAGAAAACAAAAAGAGCAGACAATCAATGAAGGCTGGACAGAAGAAGAATCTTGATCAACTAGTAAGAGATGGGGTGAGTTTCATCAAACAGAAAAATGTATGTACATGTAGAATAGAAGGGTAGTAAGACTGGAAACTTGCAACATTTTGCAAAGTGTTTTTTGAACCTGTGGGGTGAGTATATCTTTGAAGAAATATGATATCATCACTTGTAATGTCATACAGTCTCCTTTAGGGTATGATCACAGGAATCTGCTCTTTGCCTTTGAGTTTTTAACAAAAATCTTGTCTTGGGGCAGAATCTCTTGTTAAGGAGTGGGGTTGATGTCACAGCTGAAGAGTCAGGAAAGTATTATTCTCTCTGTCATGTGTGACCTCCTGTCTATGCAGGATGAATAAAACAAGTTAGGAGAGAAAATATCCAGATACATATCACTGATTTCTCTTTCTAAAGGAAATTACCTGGAAGACTCTGAAAGTCACAAGAGGCTGCCTTAAGTATGACAGTAGATAAATGTCAGTGGTCATTATTGGATAGAATTCACACAAAATAAAGAGGATGAATACCTACCTATATTTGCCTGAGTATAATCCTAGCGTCAGTATCTTCAGCTGAAAGATCACCCACAACTTCAGGTCTTTGCAGACTTTTTAACAAAAATATTAAACAACTGAAGCCACTGTTTATCTCATGGTTTAACACACTGGCCCACGGTTGAACATTTAATATATAGATATATTTTCAAAAAATAGTTAGGTTATAGAGTCATTACTGACATTGTTACAGAAAAGAAACTATATATGTCTACCAGTGAAATCAGTCTATACTTACATGCTATATGTAAGTGAAATAATGCATTTATTTTAATGACTAGATTTTTTATTTTTATTTTGTATTTTTTACCCTAACATTAAATACAATGGGGTAAATTTTATATAATCTAAGATCTTGCCAGGCACAGAGGAGAGACTGACTGGCCTGTAGTTCCCTGGGTCTTCCTTTATTCCCTTTTTAAAAATGGTAGTTATATTTCCCCTTTTACAGTCACTGGGAACCTTCACTGGACTACCATAACTTCTCAAATATGATGGATAGTGGCTTAGCAACTTCATCTGCCAATTCCCTCAGGACCTGTGGATGTATTTCATCATTTCCCATGGACTAGTGCACATTCATTTGAGACCTTAGATGGTCTCAAAGCTGATCTACAATGGCTGGTTTTTCATTCTCCCAGTCCCTGCCCAGTCTTCTGTGACTTGGGCTGTGTGACTTGAGCACTTGCCTGTGAAGACTGAGGCAAAAAATATATGTGATATTTCATGTTGTACCACCTTTCTAAACTTAAATGTTTGGAAGAACTCTCCAACTTTAGTTCTGGGCATTTGGAGGCCATTTTAGACAATCTCCTCCATATACAAACAAGCAAACAAAGAAAAAAATGAAACAACAAAAAAATACCACACACTCTTGGAATGTTACACTGCCAGCACCCTGCCCAATTGCCGGTTACATCTGCACAAGACTCGTGACATTATGAGTAGATATGAAACAAAATTAATCTTGATATTCTACTGCATCTAAGCTTTTGTCATCTGAAATGCAAAACTAGGGAATAGTTTCAGACTAATTGCTTTTAGACATTTTTTCTTTTTTTGAGAGGTTTCAGGTTGTGACACTTCTAAACTTCAAGAATCATTCTTATAAGTCTTTCATTATAAAACTTCAGCATCTGTGAACCAAATTGTTCATTATATTTTCAAACATTTAGAAAAAAAAAAAAGAAGAAAATGCTGTATGTGAAATATAAAATGATCTGGTTACCATGGCAAATATATATACATTCATATTCCCAGGAAAAAAAGTAATCTATTGATTTGTATGCATGTTACTTTTTATTTCTTAGCTTATTTGTGTTATTTTGGAACACATCTTCCTTCCAGTAAAATAGATTGCATTCATAAACACCTAAGGAATTATAAAGTAAACAACATGTTCTGTAAAATTATTTTTTTTAAATAACTGTTTTGTGAGATGTGTACAGTACATCCCAGTATCTTTTAACTTTAAAAAAAAAAAAAAAAAAAAAAAAAGGAAAACATTCCCTCTGAAATCTAAAGAAATCAAAGAAATCAAGGAAGATCATTTATTTGTGCAATCACACTATAAATTTCGAAGAAAAACACTGTGGTCTGTAAAAATACAGTGAAACCACAATTAAAACCTATGGAGAAAGCTCTTAGATAAATAAAGGAGATAATATTAGACATATGGCACAGAAATGGTCAGCTGGTTCCTGTTTATTTGAAAAAATTAAAAGCCAATATGTCTGATTCATGCTGGCATAGTTCCACACCATCTATGGAGTTCATGGTGGGGTAATAAAGACCGGGAAGTATTACTTACTGCACACCATGTTTCTGAAAATCCATCAACAGTAACAAAAGATGTTGAGCTGCAATGAATACCAGATTTTTGAAAATGTCTTTTTCTTGACTTAACAGGAAGGAAAATGAAAGTGAGAAGGGTGTTACAAACATGTAGGACACCCATCTAATTATTGATATGAATTGCTTAATGAATTGAAATTGTACCAATTATAAGAATAATGCAGAGAAGAGAGACATCTTGACAAAGACAGGACTCCATCATTATTTTGTGTACTATGTGTTGTTCAGAATAGTACTCCTGAAACAGTCCTTGACACCTTTTCAGAAAAAAATCCTTGCTCTCTACTTAATAAGTACTTATTCAAAGGAAGAACAACTCTCAAGAACAGTCAATCTGTTGCTTAGCTAGCATGACAAATTGTGCTCTCATCAAACTCATGCACTTCTAATTGCCAAAGCTAACTTGAATTGCAGAGTTAGAAAGGGGAGCAGACTCTCTTCTGTTTTTTTTTTTTTTTTTTTTTTTTTTTTTTTTTTAAGACTTTAAGGCTTCTTGATTGCCCGCTGTATTATATATTTCATTAGTTGATAAGCACACTTGGTTTTTTCATGCAGCTTAGTTTTCAGGTTTAAGGAAATCTAAAGCATTTGTGTTATTGAGCTATAAGAGGAACACCAAGCTGCTTCCCATCAAATTAGTTAGTATTCTGAATATTTAGGTAATGAAGAAGGGCATGACTTATTGCACTTGAGTCACTTCTTATTTTATTTCCTTTCCAAGAGACTTTATAAGTCACTGAAGGATCTCTGAGTCAATTGCTAAAGAATCTCTGAATAACAGTCTTGTATTTATTGCTATTTACAGAATGGGTATGTCTTATCTTTCTGCAGGTGGGACAAAGGAGGGTACTAATCAGAGACACATGTGAGTTTTACATAACTATTTTATCATTGTGGTACCAGGAAAGAAGTAGTACCAAAACCACAAGGACACCATTACCTTTAACCATTTCTGAACTGAAAGTACCTGATAATTTGATATATTCCATCAAATAACAATCAGGTGACACTGATAATTTAAAAATATTAGTATTCAGTTTATTAAAAACTGTAATATTTAAGATAAATGTTTAAGATACATTAAGATACGTTTGATATAATTAATGGTCTGTGCTCAGGTTTTACATAATTCTCCAAATCCCTGAGTTAGATGGTATGAATACTGAAATGTAATTTAATTTAATCTCTGAAATCCTATTTGTCCTACTGTTTTTGTAAACCTATTCAGTTTGCAAACAAATTTTGGCAACATTTTTTTCTTTATTCTCATCTGTTATCTGAAAGCAATACCTTAGGAAACCTTTAAGATCTATTTTGCTTCCTTTTATTTTTGTGTCCTGTCTCAAACTTTGTACATGTAGTTATTTTCTTTTTCTTTTTTTTTTCCTTTCTTTCAGAGGTGGGAAGAGGGTCAGGAAGGGTGAAGTATTGCCAATGCAATACTAATATATAGCATCTGCTGCCTTGGTGACCTACAGCAAAAGAAAGAAGCTATCCTGAAAATCGTTACATTCCTTTATGACCTTTTCAATTTGCTGAGACAAGAATGATGTTGGCATGTAGCCTGGTGCCATCCTAGGGTTTTTACTATATGGTAGGGTCTTCTGTTACTGGGACAGTTTTATCTATTGCCTCTGCTTAATGTGCTCACATTTTGAAGATCTAAGGAAAAGGAAGATGTTAAATTATGAAAGAACCTCAACAGATACTTAAAATACTACCAGTTTTAGGGTTTTCTCCTGGTATAAGAATACACCACATCTGAAGAGGTACTTTACTGCTGCTTACTTACGCCTGGCTTTAAATACATTGGACAATATGAAAGTCTCTGCTTAATTTATTCTCCTGCTATGACAGAAGTCACTGGAAATCAAGCTGTACATTATTTTATATAGTGAAACAGGCTTGTTTTTGCTAAATTGGATCCTTGGTAAAGTCAGGGTACTAATGATATTTACAGACTCCCCTAGCCCTGGGAAGCCACCATTGCTCCCAACATCTCAGGCCCAATTTGCACCTCAAAAGCTGATCAGACTAACATAATACTGACATAATAAGCACATATATGTTACTTTTACATTCAACAGATGAAGTACTGAAAAATGGAAGGGTATGCAAAGTAATGAACAGGAAACTTCTGCAGTCATCCCACATGAGATTCTGCTGCTAGATTTTGCAGTGGTCCTATATCCTCACAAGGACAGGCTTACAGATGTCTGTACGTCCTTTGTAAAGAACAGGTAGTAAAAGCTGAAGATCTTCCATTAAACAGGTGTTTTGAAACCTTGAGCTGCTATAAAATATTTCTACAAGAAGCTGATCATGCTTTGAAGAGAAATAATAGAGAAATTACTATACATGGAAGATAAAATGAAATGATGTGGTACTCATATCATCATATATTTCTGAAAAGACCACAGTTTAGGAGGTGATGAAATTGGCACCGTATTTTCATTGATTTGTTGTATCTATTCAGGCTCAAAATGGCATGTAGAAAATACTGTTTGTCAAAGATTATTAAATGTCTATCAGTCATTGGTGAAGCTGGTTTGCATCCACTAGCCAAAGAGAACATTAGAATCATTAGAGGTATTTTCATTAAGAATTGCTATGGATTTAATTTCTTATTAATTGCTTTTATTTTCTTGACTTATTTTTCCCTATTTTACCTACTAACTTAACTGAATCTAAAATATTCATTTCAAAAACGAATTCAGAGATAATTCTGAAATTTAATTAATTTTGTTTCATATGTTTCCTCTCAAAACAGTCATTAATAGTAGCTTTGTACATCACTTCTCCCCTTTCATGTCTAAAAATACATTCCAGTGGTTAAAATATACTCCCATGTATTGTAAGAATACTAGAAAAAACAGTTATGTGTAAAATTTATTTTAAGTACTTTAAATTCCTTCTCTGTTTCTAATGATGAAAAACTGCAGTGTTACATATTCTGACAAAGACATAGTATGAAGGATAATTACAGAATGTGTTACTACCGTTCATGTGTGAAATCCAGGCTGGAAAATGCATGCTCTTAGATAGTAAAAGAGACACCATTTAAATGGATAACCTTGATGCACAGAAAAATTCAGTACACGTCTAGTTCTCCACCAGACATTCATCTGAGAGTGCCCCTATGTATTACATTGTTTTTATTTTTTTTTTTTCTTTTTCAGCACAATGATACACTTTTAAGAAGACATACCCTAACAGTCACCTTATTAATGATAATTAATTCTTGATTAATTTATTTTTAAGTAGGTGAAGTTCAGGCAATTTTTATTATACAAGTCTGAATTTTTTGCTAAGCTGTGTATTTTACATTGTCAAGGAAATATTTTGCTTCATTTACTTGATGAACACTCATGTGTGAATGTTTGCATGATTTAAAATATGTAAATATGTATGTGTAAAATTTATGCAGCTATGATATTTCATTTCAAATTGCATTTTTTTTTTCTCAAGGATCATTACACATTACATAAAGAGATAAATTATGAAAGAATATTCACTTAAGTTACACAAATCTGTTAAAAACAGACCTGCTGTTAAGCAGCAGAAAAAGAAAACCAAAAAAATCCCAACTCATTCAAATAAGTAAGTAAATTTCCAGGAAAATGTAATGTTTTCATAGGAAGCTGCTGGAAGTCAAGAGGCTTGTCAACTACTCACAATAAAATATTTTGTAAGTAAAAAATATTTTGCTAATTAAAAATTGGGATTGAGTAGTTAAGAATGTCATGCAAAAAAAAATAAAATAAAATTAAACAATTTCCATAGAGTTGATCTACAATAAAGCCAGGTTTCTGAGTTATGTGCTGCCCATACCATAGAGCCCAACGGACTAGACCGTATTCTTCATTTCTTGTTTGAATCTTGGGTATTTCCCACACCATTGCTTACCCTTAGTTATTAGATCAGTGCCAGCTTTTTGTACTTCAAATAGTGGTACCAGCCCTGATGCTAAGTTACTCTCACAACAGCCTCTTCTATTTTTCCATGCCCTGCCACCTGTGTACCTTCTCTGTCAGGCTGTAATCTGTCTCTGAGTGTTGTATGTTTCTGTTACAACACCATCAAATGATGGATAGGAATGTAAGACAGAGAGCACTAGGAGGAAATATCCACATAATATTTGGATTAAAACAATGTAATTTTAAAATTTTATTTGAATTTTGTGAGTCTTTGATATTGCACTGCATTCTGCAGTGCAGAGCTAACACAAATTCCTGTACCCTGCAAAGGTGCAGAAAACTGCATATCTTAGTATGACACATGTAATGCCATTGAAGTCACTAAGAATGCTCACTAGTTTATAATAGTAAGTTTCTGAGGGAACAAAGCACTTGATAGTAACCTATTCTCAGCAGAGATATTCTTTTCTGCTCAAAAGTCTCTATCGATCTATCCAACCTAAATATCAGACATACAAGAACATTCTTATAATACAGTTCTCAGATAGAGATCCAGGAAGATGGGTCTTAGCCCCATCTTGCTGAGAGGCAGAAGCTGAAAGATTCAGAGTAGGGGCTTGGGTGGCTGGGCTTAGTCCTTGGAAGTCTTTGGAAGTCCTTTCTCCATCTACTGCAGAGTGAGCCTAGGAAGACCACGTTTTGTAAAAACAAAAACAAAACCAACCAAAAAAACAACAAACAAACAAACAAAACCAACCAACCAAAAAAAACATGTCTGTCATTCAGAACCACTGGACTTAGGAACTGTGTTCTTCCACAGACTTCTTGGATGATCTGGAGAAAGTTACTAAATCATAGATAACTGCTTGGTCCGCCATGACCTTTTGTTACAGTTAGAACAGTGCAATTGATTTTGGGGTTGTATTATTCCTACTATGCTTCTGAAAAAAAAAAAAAAAAAAAAGTTTTTAATCTACGGAGCAGCATGCAGCTATAGCTTATTCCATCTGCCTCCCTCTTTGTTTTGGAATATTTTTGGAGAAATAAATCTTTTAAAGATCCTGTATGAAACAATCTGTTAGTCAATTAATATAGATAGGAATGGAAATTATATTACTGTAGTATTTTTTGAATAGTGAAAGCGTTCCATAAAAACTCTGAATTCCCTAGGTTTTAAACTAATTTTATTTCAGCTTTATTGGCAACAAAGTTGCATGCATATGCAACACCTTTTCCTCTTGCCCTCAAGGAACAAAAGCTGCTAAAAACATAATGAAGAAGGCTTTATGACATAAATATGTTGTGTTTCTCCTAGTGTTACACTGGCAAAATACTCTGTAATAATAAAATGAGTTTAATCAATTTAGAATAGCAAAAATGCCCTGATATATCATGTAAAGCAGTGTTCTGCATTATTGCAGCAAACAAAATATTTTACAGAATCACAGAATTGTAGGGGTTGGAAGGGACTTCGAAGGATCATCAGGTCCAACCCCTCCTCCAAAGCAAGTTCCTTAGAGCAGGCTGCCCAGGTAGGTGTCCAGACGGGGAGTGCATATTTGATGAAGTGTATTTGAAAATACAAAAATGTGTGCTACATGTGTATATATATGAAATAATCATAGTCTGAATCTTTCTGCCGATTGCTTGGAATATAAGTTATAATCAGTTGCAACTAAAACCACTGGCAAACCCATATTTTTAACTTAATTGCCAGAGAAGGATAGACAATAGATCATTAAGTATGTCATTTAAGAGTGATTTTTAAAAAAAAATAAAAAATAATAATAATTAAAAAATACTTGAGAATCTTCAGCATAGCTAATTAGGAATCTATGAAATTTCATAAGAGATACCAGTCAGCATTCAAGGTAAGACGAAATCTTGCCACTCCTGTCAATAGGTGCTTTTAGTTTCAGTGTGGTTAAGATTTCTAACCTAATGTCTGACTTGAGGCTCATCACATCTTACTTCAATCTCAAAATCAATTCTATATGAAAGAGGAAATGTTTATTTCCCCAGACTATATCACATAGCACCATATGATGAATTCCTTTCTCTCCTACTTTTTGTTTAGAAAAAAAGTGCACTGAAAATGTTTGGACATATACCTAGGTTTTAAACTAATGTACTTTAAGAGAAGAAATCTATTTATTGAATGGGAAGAACTCTATTTAATGGGAAGAGAATCCTTTTCCACAGCCACTTGTTCACTGTGTCTTAAACAGTAGACTCAGAATAGAAGTTTCTTTGGTCAGAGGAGAACTTAGACTGATCTTTAACAGAGACAGAGACTACGCAATGCCATGATTTGACCTTCATCCTAGATTTAGGGCCTAGCCAACACTCAGTGCTTCCCATAAAGAGGTGATAAAAACAAAATACGTAGCCTCTACCATCGATGAATTCCCAAGCAATTACCTTGGCACTGCCTTTAAGGTTGTATATCTTCACAGAGTTCTTCATCCCCCCTCCTTAAAACTGTGAAGAACTGATATTATCCACTTTTGGAGAGTATTACAACAAAAGAAAGGAGAATCAAGCAGGGAGTAACAGGAATACTTTCTTGCCCTCCCTGGTAGGATCCTGTGTCTTTGGCAGGAGTTAAGGGGTAAAAGGTTAGGAACAAGAGAGATGTTTGGGAAAGTGTAAAAAGTTTTAGTAAAGATTTTTAAAGGTGAGAAAAAGTGTAAAAAGAAACATTAAATAATAGAACAATAAATAGAGGAATGGAAAACAGGGAGAGTAATCTGAGATAATAAATTAGAGTACCCATCAGCTTCACATTCTCTTCTCTTTATCAAGCTGTGGTTCCCTATCACCCTTAGGATGTTCAGACCCATTGAAGGTGTCAGGATGCAATGTCCTTGCTCATCTAAGATAGGTGAATCCTTCTCCTGACCCTGTCTCACGTCAACTAGGATTTCTCTATTAACTTCTTCCTTCCTATAATCAGGACCTCAGTCATCTCTGCCATTTGGTCCCAAGACAAGATCAAAGAGAGTAGGAGTAAGGAATGTGTATACTGAAAATGACTCTGCCCCTCAAGTGACTGAAAATTCAGGTGGTACTTGTATTTCAACTCAGTCATTTTTACTTTTATGAACTTTGAATATAAAATATAGTTACTCTTCATTGCATGGTACTGAGAAGCTTAAATTTTGTTGAACACACCAGAAAGTACTGAGCAAAACTACTGTGATACTGAATTTTTTTGATCAATGTAAGAGTCATCAAGTTTGCAAAAGTGCTGCAAAGTGATTATAGTGTTGTAAGCACTTCTGAGAAAAGTGAAAACAATGAGTGTTTCTGGGTATGTTTCACAAAAATATAACAATAACAGATATGATCAATATTTTTGAGAACAAAAACAGGCAAACAGGCAATATTATTCTGCCCTCCTTCCTCTTTCTGTATTCTGTGACTAAGGTATAGAGTGTTTTTAATTAAGATACTTAATTATATAAATTTATAAATAAGGGACAAGCTTGATTTATGGAAGAATTCTTTAATGCTCTGTATTCTGCAGTCTATTTATTCTCTGTAAGTTAGTTTTGGAATGAAACACACACCATAACTTTTATGTTATTGTTGTTCAGCCTTGTTGTTGGACAGTTAATTTGCTATAAAATCCACAGTATATCATTGTTATTAATTGGGGTAGCCATGAACTTGGTTTTCAAAAGCTATTAAATGCAAATGTTTAGCCACATAAAAATACAAACGTGTAGTGAAGTTCTTCAGCAGAATAATGCTATGAAAGAATTAATACAAGTAAATCTTTGAAAGAAATCTATTCCATCAAGTGATGGACATAATTCATGAATAAAAACATTAAAAATGAAAAATGTGGTGTTTGTCAGTTGACAAGAAAAACACTCCTTTGTGGTTTTTAAAACTGAGGGGGTTAAAGCTCTATCTTTACAACTTTATTTATCAAGAAACTAAAGAAAAAAGTTAGAGCAAAAGAAGTTATCTGCACTTTACATTCCACACTATTAATTGTCGGGGTTTTTGATAGCATTAAGAAACATGGCAGACGCCTCACATGAAGTTTCTCAAATACATTTTTTACAGACAGATTTTAGATGTAAGATTTTAATGGAATTATTTCAAATGTGCATGTAAAATTAAGAATCTATATAAAGTTTATAATCTCAGAGATTTAATCCAGAAATCATTCCTTAATGGGAACATACTGTGCGTATCTCAAAGCATTTCACAGAATTCACAGAATTTCACAGAATTCACAGAATTTCTAGGTTGGAAGAGACCTCAAGATCATCGAGTCCAACCTCTAACCTAACACTAACAGTCCCCACTAAACCATATCCCTAAGCTCTACATCTAAATGTCTTTTGAAGACTTCCAGGGATGGTGACTCCACCACCTCCCTGGGCAGCCTGTTCCAATGCCTCACAACCCGTTCAGTAAAGAAGTTCTTCCTAACATCTAACCTAAAACTCCCCTGGCGCAACTTTAGCCCATTCCCCCTCGTCCTGTCACCAGGCATGTGGGAGAACAGACCAACCCCCACCTCTCTACAGCCTCCCTTGAGGTACCTGTAGAGAGCGATAAGGTCGCCCCTGAGCCTCCTCTTCTCCAGGCTGAATAAGCCCAGCTCCTTCAGCCGCTCCTCGTAGGCCTTGTTCTCCAGGCCCCTCACCAGCTTCGTCGCCCTTCTTTGGACCCGCTCAAGCACCTCGATGTCCTTCTTGTAGCGAGGGGCCCAAAACTGAACACAGTACTCGAGGTGCGGCCTCACCAGAGCCGAGTACAGGGGGATGATCACCTCCCTGGCCCTGCTGGCCACACTGTTTCTTATACAGGACAGGATGCCGTTGTCTAAGTGCTTTTCTGAATAGAGAAAAGACACTTAACTAGACACTTAAATGCATTTCTGATTTAAAGCCTTAGATCTTAAGAGGAAAGAATCATCATTTACTCCAGTTTTGTACAGCAGCTCATTCAAGATCAGCCTGTCTTGAAGTGTTCATAGAATACCAGTAGAAAAATAAAAATACATAAGTATTTAAGTAAGTGATAACGCTAACCTTAGACTGTGTGATTGTGATCTAGATACCCTTGGAACCATAAATGCCAGTGCCAGTTTGGGGAACTTGTCTGCATTATGCTCCATCAGCAATCTAGTAGGAGATTAATATTTCTGAAGTAGGTACAGAGAATTCCCATACTAGGATCTGGAGTGGTAAGTATGCTTCTCTGTGAACATTTAATTGAGTGTGGTTTTAAAAAAACTTTTAGGAAAATGCATTACTTATGAAGATGTTGCATATCATTTAAGTGGTAGCTACATTTGTCCAAGTTGCAAAATACTGAACCTAGGATACAATTAGCAATGAACTGTGTATCAGAGAAAGATATCTAATACAAGAGGTTTATGTGCAATAACAACAGAATGAAAAAGACCTGCAAACTACAAATAAATAAATTAATACAATTGAACTCAAAGGCACAACCATTTATGGGATGAAAATACAGTTAAGGTCATGTAACATTAATCCTTTGCCAGGAACCCAGTCAAATCTTGTGATTTACACCAAGTACTCCTAGCACAGTTATTACACAAACAACATCTATTGAACTACTAAAGATGAATATTTCCACTTCTTCACCTAACATGACCTAACATGAATTAGGTTTTCATCTGGTTTGACTAAAACACACTTCCCATCCAGCTTACATGAAGAGAAAAGGGAGGAACTTTCATGCATATTCTGATTCTCTGCAATCTTCTAGCTGCACTCTGTCCAGTTTTCCAAGCCCAGCTGGCCTTTTTCAAGACCTTACTGGGAAAGGAAACAACAGGCATTTTATGATGCTGTAAACTCTTAACAGATTTTCAGGGGCTACAGATTTACCCTTGGAAAACAGCCAGTAGAAGCTAACAAATGTTTTGGATCAAGGTGGGCAGGAGAATAATGGGGATAAGAAAATCCCAAGAAGTGGTTTAGGAAAATTTTAAGGTCTGTTACTTTAAATTAGGGGAGAAAACTCTTTTCTTGAAGTTCTCTTTCATTTTATAATTAGCACATGATGACAGTGAACTCATAGAATGTATTTCTGATGATCATATTGGAGGTTCATGACCAGTATATCCCACCCATCCTGAATAAGAGTTGCTGTATCAATTAGCAATACCGAGCAGATCCATTGGCTTGCACATATTCTTTTAACAAAATTTTTCACTTTAATTATGATGCCTCAATTATGTTATCAAAAAGAGGATTTTTTTTTTTTAACAGCTGACTGAAGTAAAGTAGTTGACATTCAATGGAGGAAAAACAGAATATAATGAATTTAGAAAGTATTCTTACTGTACATTGATACATTGATAGTTTTCCCAATAAGTATATGGAAATGTATCAGATACATTTTTCTGGTCAGCCATGCTTAAAAAAAAATAAAATATATCTTCAGGGACAGTTGCTAAAGTAGCAACTAGAAATAGACCTGGTAATATAGGCAGATGTGTTTTTCCTGTAGATATAAGCTAGTTTGGTTTTGATTGAAATAAGGTATTATTATGGAAATACTGGAAAACATGAAAAACAAAGAAACACTTAATTTGAAGAAAACCTGAAAAATGATGTGAAGTATTTCATCCATTTAGCATTTTGGTTATATAGTTTTAGAAATCTTTATTCTTTTAAAATAATAGAGCAAATAACATTTTTATTTTGGAATGAATTAATTTTTAAGAACTGGGGAAAAACAATACTTGATGTTTTGGAAATTTCCACCCAATATTTTAGGCCAGTGTTTTTGGCTATATTTAATTCAATTTAGAGAATAGTTGTAGGTCCCTTATAGACATATTTTAGACTAAACCTGCTGTTCATTAAAAAGCAATCATTTATCTTATTTTAGAAAAAAAAAAAAAAAAGCTGTTAAAAGTATTCATAATTGCTCATGAAGAAAATGCCTATTCATTTAAAGCAGTCACAAAATCTGTAGTGTAGAAATCTTAAATCATGCTTGGTAAGGTCATTTTAGCTGCACAAACAGATATTTAAATCTCTTCTACAATACACACGTGGTCTGACCAATGATGCAGGCCCAAAAGACGATTATACTAAATGGGACAGTGAAACACATGGAAAGCTCCTACCCTATTTGTATGCTAACCCTAGTTAGAAATAACCAAATTCAAAATTCACTTAAAAAATAGAGAAAAAACAGAAGCATGCCTATCAGCTTGTCATGTAATGATTGGAAGACACCTAATGGCATAATACGAAGAGAGTAACAACAAAATAGCAACAGCTTTTCACCAAGCTGAACCATTCTACAGTATTGAACTGAAGCAATACATGTACTTTTCTTCCACATCGGTGCGATCAACTTATTAGTTAAGCAGTTAACTATGTAATAAAGCTTACTCCAAGCATAAAGCAGATGTGATTCTCATCTGTTATTCAAAAATAAAATTCAAAAATAAAAGATTTACGACATCATGAAAGAGAAATATTTTTAAGGATTTTGCCCCCAAAATGAACATTTTACAAACCAGAGAATTCCATTGTACAGACACAAAATTTCTCTCCCTTTTGCTGTTTCATATTTGTAACATTTTAATTTTCAGGTGTTCTTTGTCATTTAGGCTTCCTAAGAAAACAGAGTATTTTCTTTTGGCTTAGTTTTACTTGTATTTTTTTTTGTTGGTGTTTTTTTTTTTTTCATTTAGAGTGTGAGAGAGAATATCAGATTAATATTGATTATTAATATTATTAATAAAAATAAATACAAAAACAATAAATATTTAATAATTAACCATATTAATTAATATTAGCATGGAGGGGGGCTCTTTTTTAGCTTTAACAGGACATGTCAAATGAGAAAGTCTATCACGAGGCTGTGACTTGCAGCAGAGTCTCTCAGAGAGCACAGAGGTGTCTCACTTGGTTTCCATAGTGCCTTGTTTGAAGAATCGGGACATCCAGAGAGACTTCCCTGCAGGGCCTTCCCCTTTTTATTATTCCTGAAATTCAGCTGTGATTTCAATGCTTTCAAATCTGTACAGGTTGATATAATGAGAATAATCTATTTTGTTGCTTATATATATGGAAGTACTTTATTAAGATCCTTTGCTTAATAAATTCAGACTCTCTTACTAAAGCATATTATTTTTCAGTTAGGAATAAAGAGAAAACTGATTCCTCTTCCATCCATATTTGCCTAAGCATTCTAGTCCAGAGTGAGAGAGCTGCTGCACATACCAGAGGCTATCTTCAGTTTTCCATTCCAGCTCTTGTCTTCAGTCATTCCTTAAATTGTCCATGGTGCTCTTTCACTTGTTTTTCTGAGTTACTGACCACCAGCATAGCTGGTTGAAGTCTGATGAGCTGGTGAGCCCAACTGACAACTTTAAACTGCTTTAGCTTGCTCTGAGGTCCATCTAGGAACTGCTCTCCTGTTGTGGTAATTCCTTATGTAGACAACGTTAGGAAAGTGTGTCAACTGAATGATTTCCCTATATTAAAAACTTCAGGATTTTTTTTACAAACACTAAATGTATCAGGCCATAGGCAGACATACACTGCTGAAGTAACTCTGATAGTTCATGCCATTTCCACCATGGTTCCATGCTCCCTGTCTGCTGCCAGAGGTCTCCAAATACAAGAAACTAGGACACAACCTGTAAGCACTCCTCCATGCACAACCTAGCAGCTTATCCAGTCACCTGCCACAGCACCCTGAATTAGCCCACCAGACTTGGCACAGAGCTACCCAAGGAACATACTGTCCAGCAGTGAGGTAATCCTTTCACTGTGGGTAGTAACTAGAGACAGTGATGTCATAGATAACTACAGCCTTTTGGCAAACACATGGCCCCACCTTTGTGAGACTACCCTGGTTGTATCCCCCAGCACCTTCCTCAGGTAAAATGCCGTTAGTATCTTTCGAGGAATCATCTAAAGAGCACTTTTCTTCAACATTTGCATTTGACTTAGATTTTGCAATCATATTGAGAACTTCCTTTGCCTGTCTTGTCTGATCTGAGACTATGTACCTACCAAACACTCGCTGAGAAACTGTGAGGATGTTGTCCATTTCCCTGTTGGATTCAAATGGTAAATACTGATGAACAAATTTATCTCGTCACCCAAATGAAAGGCAACCTCCCTGAATGGAAGAGAGATGTTGCATGTAATCACACTACCTTATGCAAAAAAAAAAGCTAAGGACATTTGACTCAGTATATTCCCCTTCTATATGTGGAAGAAATTTCCCTCTTGATTCTGGTAGAATTTCACAGGGCTAAACAGGGTATGACATGCACAAGGAAAAATGACTGTTTCTTTAACTTTAGATTACTATACATAGTACTAAACACTTTTAAGTTCAAACTACCAATCCCAGTTTAGAGTGCATTATTTCACATAGAATAAAAAAGTACATTAACAAGAGTGTGCGGATAATGATGAGTTTCAGGCAGAATGGATGTAAAGTAACATGAAAGGGTACACCAAACAAAGTATCTTGAATGTATCAAAAAAGTAATATTTTACTTTTTTTTTTTTCCACTGCTTATTTATTATGAGCTCAAAAGACCAAACATAAATTCTATTAATGAGATCAAATGCTCTATGTTAATTATTCTGCCATTTGTTAGTAACAAAAGAATGCTAATATGAGTGTACTTCTGAAATCTAAAAATGTACATGTAAATGAATGTATAATGAATATCACAAAGAACTGTAGCTAATAAAAGATCAAACTTACTAGAAAGCCAGTAGCAAGCTTCAGG
This sequence comes from Oxyura jamaicensis, assembly GCF_011077185.1. Lineage (NCBI taxonomy): Eukaryota > Metazoa > Chordata > Aves > Anseriformes > Anatidae > Oxyura > Oxyura jamaicensis. The sequence continues at coordinate 24,456,871 of NC_048893.1, forward strand.
GCAATCTGCTAAATTATAAAACCAGTTAGCTTAAAGTTAATAGAAAGTATTAGGTAAACACTCTAATCTGCAAACAGTACAGAGAAAATAGGTTAAATGACTTGCTGCTTATATTTTGGGGCTATGTAGATTGGTCTCTCTGATTCCATCTCATTTTTCAGTTTTCTCTGTTTTCCACTGATTAATTCCGTTCATTTGCAAGTTCATTATCAAAATGGAATCAAACTTGGCTGTACATTACTGGAACAGAAAATTTGAGAATGTTAGGCAGCTGCCATTTTCTAACTTTTCCATCATATTTTTCTATATGCTTTGTATATTCATAACAAAGATCTATATGACAATTTGAAGCCAATGGCAGAAATGCCACTGAATCTGGGGAGTCTGGGAGTTCACCCATGCCGGTTAACTTAAGTCAACAAAGAAAGAAAGGAACAAACAACACCTACTAAGCCAAACCAAACCAAACAAGAACATAAAACAAACAAACAAACAAAAAACAACAAACAAACAGAAATCTCATTGAAAACTGAGAAATATGAGATACCTGAAAAAGTTAGATTGATTTGTTGGTATCATGACATGCTACAGGAAACAAAAAACTTCAGCAGGGATATGGAGGAGATGGGAGAAAATAGTGATTTTATTGCAGGGAAGTGTATAAGCTTTATTGACTAAAATCAGAAGGGGAATATAAGATTACACAGCCAAATTTTGGCATGGCAGGATAACATCCAGTAAGACTTTGTGCCACAAAATATAGCACTTTGAAAGTGCATGGGGAGAGCTAGGCACCCCATCTGGGAATAATTCAGGCAACAAAAAACATGGGGAGTCAGCTGAGAAGTCTTTAGAAAAATGCAGGCAGCAGACTGGAATCATGAAGTCTGCCAGTCTCCTTCTGCAAGTAAGCAGGAGGACAGCCCAGAAGCCTGTCCTGAAAGTAGGTACAGGTGTCTTTCCTTAAAATTATTATATATATATATATATATATATATATATAATGTTTATTTATTTATTAATGTATTCACAAGTCATGTACAAGTACTGTTCATAAATTAAGGAGATGACTTGATGTGATTCATACTTTCTATTCCTGTTGTGGAAGCTTATTGTTAGGACTTGTGACACAGAGGAGGCTAACAGAAGCAAGTCTGCTCTTTGGTAAGAGCTCAGCTAAGAGCTGTAATTTCTGCTCTAGACCCAAGGACTGTTCATGTTCTTTGTCCTGTACCAGCTGTGGAACCAGAACTAGGCAAACTGATGAGTCTTCACCCTAGCACCTGTTCAAAAGAACAGGCTAAATGTGTCCCACCATTGCTTACGCATCGCTTCCCAGGAAATGAAAGTGAATTCCCTCAGACCAAAGTGGGAACCAGTGCTTCATCTCTTATGAATCTGTAAGTATGTTAGACATTAGGCTGTGGTTGGAGCTGAGGCAGGAAAGAACATAGCTCATGTTTTAAAAGAAAGTGACTGTTTGAGAAGTGTGACTTGCACAGTTCCTGGGAAAGCCTCCTGTAGAAAAGCAGCAGGAGACTTGCTTCTGAATCTCAAACAGCAAAAATGAGAGCTGCTTAGTCCTGTCAGGACTGGGGTGCTGCTGGAGGTGGCAAAAGCAGCTCTTCAGGGGGTCTGATGATCTGAGGCAGAAGCCTGGTTAGAGGCGTGGGTGGTTGTGAGACAATGAGACTTCAGAATCACAGTTATGTGGATCTAAAGTACACCTGGATGCTTCTTTATGCATTCAATTTTTTTCTTTATATGTGGCTCGAAGTTTCATATCCATTAACATTTGCAGGGATTAAAACCTAATTATTGTATTGTTATCAATTCTGAATTTAAAATGTTCTCTCTGGCAGTTAAAAAGATCAGCTAATCATATTAATTCTCTCGTGCATAAATACATAGAGGTCCACAGAACTGCTCTGGGACCCAGTTAGGTGCATATGGAAACGTAAGAGGCATGTTTTAATGCTCCACTTTGAGTTGGAGGATTAGAATTGTAATAGTCAAGGGAAAACATCATGCATTTTAACTTTCAAACAAATTACTGAGAGGGAAATCTGAGAATGTGTAAATTGTCAGGGTGCTAGCTAGCCATGATAACTGCCATTTACACAGACATCCCCCCTGGTAAAGCCAAAGTAGTTTAGCTGTTCATGAAATAGGGGCCTAGATTTGAGGGTGTCACACTTTCAGCTTGCCGTGGGGAAAGACTACTCACAGAGGAAGTTTTCTGCAGGGAGATGGGACATAGCTTTATATGTGACATTTTTAAAAGGCATATATTATCCAAATTTTATACCTCAGTAAATTCCATTCATGATTTATGTTCCAGCTATGAGGAGGAAGAAGACTAACAATAGACAGAAATAAGATTATTTAGTTTGGAGAATAAGGCCCCTAGACTACCCACACTGATTTTGCTATTGTTGGAAATGAATGAGTAATGAAAATTAGGATAAAAGAAAAGAGGAATAGGGCTGAACATAGAAATCTAATATTTCCAAAAGGTATTGACCAAATCACGAAGAGGATCCTTGCATATCTAAGTCTAAGTGCAGATAAGGAAAACGTATGTTGTTTGAAAGTTATAACCACATCACTAAGTACATCTGGTGTACATCACCAAGGAAACTGTTGTCCAGCACACTTCCCAGAGAAGTCCACCATCAGCTGCCTGTGGTTTCAAATAAACCTTGGGTTAGATTCACCTATGCTGATGCACTCCATTGACACCCTGAAGTGACCTGCATGGAGGAAGGCCAAGCGGATGCATGTTCATGTTAATTCTTCTTCTCTTAAAGCTGATGTGAAACATACATTCCTCAAGGTCTTTACAACAACCAGTGAGAGCCACTAAATAGTTATGATTGGTAGTGCTTTTCAAAGTGTGAAATAAACCATTTTTGCATCTGCTGTGATCACAGTACCCTTCTGCACAGAGCTACCTGATGTCTGGAGGGAATGGACTCTCTAAATGGGATAGTTAATTCCCTGAAGATGCTACCCTATTAAATGTTTTGAATATGAAACTGGCAGGGAAGGATGAACAAGGATGGAGGGTACAGACACAGAAGACATTTTCTGAGCAATTCTAATCTCACATCAAGAAGCTGATGGTATAATCCATGTTTGCTGCATCCATCTCTCCAGGAAGAGAGACTGTAGGAAAACTGAATGCCAGTCCTAGAGACAGTCATTGCATGTGTTTATAGAAATTAGTTCTCTTTCATATAGGTTGTGTAGATAAAACCATTCTTAAACACAGTTTAAACACAGTGTAATACACAAAACTTTAACACAAATAAAATAATATTCTTTCATTCTTACAGCTCTTAGACACTTAATTGAAAATATTAAAAAACAGGTACAGAATCACAGAATCACAGAATTTTCTAGGTTGGAAGAGACCTCAAGATCATCAAGTCCAACCTCTGACCTAACACTAACAGTCCCCACTAAACCAGATCCCTAAGCTCTACATCTAAACGTCTTTTAAAGACCTCCAGGGATGGTGACTCCACCACTTCCCTGGGCAGCCCGTTCCAATGTCTAACAACCCTTTCGGTAAAGAAGTTCTTCCTAATATCCAACCTAAACCTCCCCTGGCGCAACTTTAGCCCATTCCCCCTCGTCCTGTCACCAGGCACGTGGGAGAACAGACCAACCCCCACCTCGCTACAGCCTCCCTTCAGGTACCTGTAGAGAGCGATAAGGTCACCCCTGAGCCTCCTTTTCTCCAGGCTGAACAAGCCCAGCTCCCTCAGCCGCTCCTCGTAGGCCTTGTTCTCCAGGCCCCTCACCAGCTTCGTAGCCCTTCTCTGGACTCGCTCGAGCACCTCCATGTCCTTCTTGTAGCGAGGGGCCCAAAACTGAACACAGTACTCGAGGTGCGGCCTCACCAGAGCCGAGTACAGGGGGATGATCACCTCCCTGGCCCTGCTGGCCACACTGTTTCTTATACAGGCCAGGATGCTGTTGGCCTTCTTGGCCACCTGAGCACACCGCTGGCTCATATTCAGCCGACTATCAACCATCACTCCCAGGTCCTTCTCTGCCTGGCAGCTCTCCAACCACTCATCTCCCAGCCTGTAGCTCTGCTTGGGGTTATTGCACCCCAGGTGCAGGACCCGGCACTTGGCCTTGTTGAACTTCATGCAGTTGACCTCGGCCCATCGGTCCAGCCTCTCCAGATCCTCCTGCAGAGCCTTCCTACCCTCGAGCAGATCGACACAAGTACCTAACTTGGTGTCATCTGCAAACTTACTGAGGGTGCACTCAATGCCCTCATCCAGATCATCAATGAAGATATTGAAGAGGACTGGCCCCAGCACCGAGCCCTGGGGAATGCCACTAGTGACCGGCCTCCACCTGGATTTGACTCCATTTACCACGACTCTTTGGGCCCGGCTATCCAGCCAGTTTCTAACCCAACGAAGCGTGCGCCAGTCCAAGCCAAGAGCAGCCAGTTTCTTGAGGAGAATGCTGTGGGAGACGGTGTCAAATGCCTTGCTGAAGTCAAGGTAGACCACATCCACAGCCTTTCCCTCATCCACCCAGCGCATCACTTGGTCATAGAAGGAGATCAGGTTCGTCAAGCAGGACCTGCCCTTCATAAACCCATGCTGACTGGGCCTGATTGCCTGCTTGCCCTGCAAGTGCTGCGTGATGACTCTCAATCTGCTCCATGAGCTTCCCTGGCACTGAGGTCAAACTGACAGGCCTGTAGTTTCCCGGGTCAGTCCTCCGGCCCTTCTTGTAGATGGGCGTCACATTTGCTAGCTGCCAGTCAACTGGGACCTCCCCCGATAGCCAGGACTGTTGATAAATGATGGTAAGCGGCTTGGCCAGCACCTCTGCCAGTTCTCTCAGTACCCTCGGGTGGATCCCATCCGGCCCCATCGACTTGTGCACATCCAAGTGCCGTACCAGGTCACCAACCATTTCTTCATGGATAGTGAGGGCCACATCTCTCTCCCCATCCCCTTCCACCAGTTCAGGGTACTGGGTACCCAGAGAACAATCGGTATTGCCGCTAAAGACTGAGGTGAAGAAGGCATTAAGCACCTCCACCTTTTCCTCATCACTTGTAACTAAGTTTCCCCCCGCACCCAGTAAAGGATGGAGATTCTCCTTAGTCCTCCTTTTCGTGTTGATGTATTTATAAAAACATTTTTTGTTATCTTTAACAGCAGTAGCCAGATTGAGCTCCAGATGAGCTTTGGCTTTTCTAATTTTGTCCCTGCACAGCCTCGCGATATCCTTATAGTCCTCCCTAGTGGCCTGCTCACTTTTCCAAAGATTATAAACCCTCTTTTTTCTCCTAAGCTCAAGCCACAATTCTCTGTTCAGCCAGGCTGGTCTTCTTCCCCACCAGCTCGTCTTTGGGCAAGTGGGGACAGACCATTCCTGTGCCATTAAGATTTCCCTCTTGAAGAGCGCCCCGCCTTCCTGGACTCCTCTGCCCTTCAGAACCGCTTCCCAAGGGACTCTACCAACCAGTGTCCTCAGCAGCACAAAGTCAGCCCTCCGAAAGTCCAATACAGTGGTTTTACTGGTCCCCTTCCTGGCCTTGCCAAGAATAGAGAACTCCACCATTTCATGGTCACTCTGCCCAAGACAGCTCCCGACAATCACATCCTCCACCAGTCCTTCTCTGTTTGTGAAGAGAAGGTCTAGCGGGGCGCCACCCCTGGTAGGCTCACTAACCAGCTGTGTCAGGAAGCTATCTTCCACGCTCTCCAGAAACCTCCTAGACTGCTTTCTCTGGGCTGTGTTGTGCTTCCAGGATATGTCAGGGAAGTTGAAGTCCCCCACGAGAACAAGCACTGACGATTTCGCAACTTCTGCCAGCTGCCTGTAGAACTCCTCATCCGTCTCCTCGTCCTGGTTCGGCGGTCTGTAACAGACCCCGACCAGGACGCTAGCCTTGTTGGTCCCGCCAATCCTAACCCAAAGGGACTCGACTTTGTCATGCCCAGCCTCGAGTTCTACAACATCGAAACACTCTCTAATATAGAGAGCCACTCTGCCACCCCTTCTGTGCTGCCTGTCCCTTCTGAAGAGTTTATAGCCAGTCATTGCAGCTCTCCAGTCATGAGAGTGGTCCCACCACGTCTCCGTGCTGGCAACCAAGTCGTAGCCTGCCTGCTGCACGATGGCTTCCAGCTCCTCCTGTTTGTTACCCATGCTGTGTGCATTGGTGTAGATGCACTTCAGCTGGGCCATTGCCTTATCCCCCGGCCTTGCTATTGTTCCCCCTGGCACAGCTCCAACAAACCTTGCTTCAGCCCCATCCCCCTTCTTACCTAGTTTAAAGCCCTCTCAATGAGCCCTGCCAGCTCCTGGCCCAGGATCCGTTTTCCCCTAAAAGATAGGGACCCATCTGCGGCCATCAGGCCGGGTGTCGAGTAAAGTGCCCCATAGTCGAAAAACCCAAGATTTCTGTCTTGGCACCAGCCCCTGAGCCACGTGTTTAACAGGTGGGCTTTTCGTGTCCTCTCTGTACCCCTCCCTGCCACCGTAGGGATGGACGTAAACACCACCTGCACTCCCGCTCCATCCACTAACCGTCCCAGTCCCCTAAAGTCTCGTTTTATAGCCCTCAAGCTTCTCTCTTCAGTGTCATCACTACCTGCCTGGACTATCAAAAGAGGATAATAGTCAGAGGGGCGAACCAGGTTGGGAAGCTTCCTGGCAACGTCCCTGACCCTGGCCCCAGGGAGGCAGCAGACTTCCCTACGGGTAGGGTCAGGCCAACAAATAGGGCCCTCTGTCCCCCTGAGGAGAGAGTCTCCCACAACAATCACCCTTCTGTCTTTCTTGGTGGAGGCAGTCCTGAGGCGTGGAGTCGACCTCCTCGCCCTAGGCATCCTCCTGGGTACACTTGCTACCTCTTCCTCACCCACCGGTCTCTCAATCTCCAGGGCCTCAAACCTGTTGCGTAAGGGCACCTGGGAAGGTGGGGCCGGAAGGGGAGGGCATTGCCTGCGATGTCGAGCAGGGACCTTTTTCCATTCCTCCTCAACTCCCAGATCCCCTCCGTCTGCCTGACGGCCACAGGGCAGGGGGTCCACCCCCATTTGGGGTGTCTCACCCCGGTACCTCTCCTTGAGGCCCTGCAGGGAGTCGCTCCACCAGTTGATCTCCCGCTCACACTCCCTGATATCCCTCAACCTCTCCACCTCCTCCTTGAGCTCCGCCACCATGCGGACCAGGTCATCCACCTGCTCACACCTCACACACACAGTTTCTCCACCTCCCGCCGATGGCAGCAACAGGCTCAGACACTCCCTGCATCCGGTGGCCTGAACCGCTGCACTTTTTAACGGGTAGTCGGTTTGGGTGTGTACTGACTTCCTGGAGAGCGCACCGTGCCTGGTGGAGACCATTATCGCCTCGCTAACGGCTAACAGCTAATGGGTAGAAAATGTTTTAATTATTGCAATTTTGAATGTAATAAAACAGAAAAAGTAAAATATCATTTTTTCTCAGGATAATATGGTCTACTGTACATACATGCAACATGTCTAATTTAGGCTTGCAGAAACAGGTAACTGAAAAAGCCTTCAAAAATAAGAAAAATATTAAAATATTAATAATTTTTATGAATATGTCAGAATAACTTTAACATATTCTACAGAGAATTTTAAATATTTTTGTAACGTGCAGATATACATAATGGTGGCACAGAGGATTTACCTCATACCTTAACTTCAAGATGTCTTTTTACACAACACAAGCATTTAATGAAAGTGTTCAATGAAGTTTATTGACATTTACTTTTCCCTTTACCATATATTTATTTAGTTTGAATATCACATTCACATTAACATCACACACATAAAATATGGAATAGCTGGAGAGAACAGCTTTTAGTGCTTTGATGTTGATGCCAAAATTTTATTTAAGATATTTATATGTAACCTAAAAAGGATAATAAATTTCATTGAAAACTCACTATATTACTAGACATTACAAAATCCACAGGATAGGCTGAAAGTACCAAAAGGGAAAAATAGAAACATCGCTGAGCAATCAATCTTCAAAAGCAGCAAATTTGATTAGGAAACTACATATAAGATATCCATAATTTAATAATATGATTTGTGAAAAGGGGAATGACACATACACAAGAGTTTCAGATTAGACATACGAATAGGTTCACGTTAACTTTTTCTGTTGTCTTATATAGGGATCACTTGCTTCAGAGACATTGTAAAAAAGACTACTGTGTACAAAGTACTTATGAAGAAGTAATGTAAAGTATGCTTAAGTAATGTAAAGTGTGGTCAAAGGCTGACAAAAGCAAAGATAATTCCCTTGACTGAAGTGTTTGCCAGTTTCTACCTATTATAATAGAATAGTTTTGGCAACTTTTAGTGTTACATATTTACCTTTTAATGTTAAAGACAATCTGTTATACAAAAGATGCTTTGGCATCTTTTTCTCAATATTGTTAAACCTCACATATAGAACTAACTTTCTGATTAATCGGGAAACTGGTTCTACAGACTTTGTTTAGATGCTTGAACTCTCATTGATATATTTCAGTTGACATTTAGACTCCTGGATTTCCTGACATCCAAAATATTTCTATGGTCATCAGAGATTCCTGGGCTCTGGCTCACTGCAGATTGGTAAATCAATCAGAGAAGTGCTTGAAGAAGATTCTTATCAGTGAAGGGTAGACTATTGGGTACGTACCAAGCTGCCCATTTTTCTGAAGCTAATTATTATCCTCAGTAAGACTTTGGTTCACATTTCCTTTTTCTTTTTTGTTGTTGTTTTTGTTGTTGGAGGGGGAACAGTCCCCTTACAACATTTGGAAAACTTTGTTCTCAAGGTCCTATGAAAGAAAAAATAGAACTAAGTCTGAACAAATACTTCATATGTTTGCATATTTATTTGTTCTTTTGCAGTTTTATTGGTCTCAAGAAAAGGACTTGGGCTTAAGATTGGTCCAAGGAGTTGCCTGGAAGGGTCTCTGAAGTGCCTCCTCTGTAAGCTCCCTCAGAGTGCAATGCCTGAGCTGGGAATTGTCACAGTGCAGTAGCAGATCACCTATTTCTTTTTCTGACTTCTGCTTTTGCTGTACACTCCTGGGTGATTTCCAGCAAGGAGAATCCTCAAGTACCTTGTTGGATTATCTATGGAGATCCCTTAGTGTTAGGATTAGCCTGGCCAGTCTCTCCAGTCCAGTACTTGAAAAATTCTGACTGTGGAGTTGTGTAATCTCTCACTAGGAGCCAAAGTAAAGGAGAAATTCCTTTTATCATTATGAAAGCAGAACTAGTTATTAAATACAACTTATTGAAAATTCCTAATTTACGCCAGTTTCTCTGCTTTGGATCTAGGAAGAAAAACATACTTTAAGGTACATCTCTAGTATTCAGCATAAATATTCTTAAGATGTATGTACAGATATTAAAATATTCCCCATTCAGGTCTATGCTATATCATATTTTATCTCCTACCTTGCAGATAATAGTCTTATTAAGTAACATGACATTTATTTTGTTTCAAATGTCAGTAAGCTCCCTACGCAAATTTTACTTCTGTCTAGTTAAAATTTGGGTGAGCCCTGCTGTTGAGAAACAAAGTTAATATTCTTAGCTATGTTGAAAAAGTATTATCATCACTGTAAACAGCCTTGAATAGGAAATGGCCCAGTAGATAAAGTTCATAAAATCATTATTTAAGGTTGTATAAATAGGATTATATGAAGTTACACAATTGTTTTAATTCTACTCAGTAGAAAAATATTACCTTGACTCTTTTTTGAGATGAACTTTAAGGTATTAGACCATGTGTTATATTTTTGTCAGCATTTTTAGAAACAGTTGTTAGCAGTGCATCTAATCTCCTCTAAATGGCAGCTCCTTAAGGATGATGAGATCACTAAGCCAAAAGATTTTCTAAATTACAGACTTAGTTAGCAGATACAGTTAGCAGCACTTTGTTAACATGGACAGTCATACACTCATAATTTAAAATTCTGCCATATGAGATTATATTAAAAGTCTGCTTTTGGCAAGTATAATTTGAATATTAATATCTGTTTTTTAAAAGAAAAAGGAGATATAGAAATTCTACTTTGAAATCATCCAAAACTACAGAATTTATTTTTGGAGAAACAACCTACCTAATTACCACAATACAGATGTTTTAATTTCACTTAGAAAGTCCATCTACACTTTGGATCTCATTCTTTCCACCATCTCTGTCAGTGTCCAGGAACCCAGATGTAATAATCATAATGAAACCCTCTTTAAGATATTTGGGGGGGTGATTGACAGATGCCTTTGTTAGAAAGCTCATCTAGGCCTTCCCTGTTGATGGAAGAGACCAAAACTTTTGAGGGGGAAATGATGGAGATCTTTAGGAGGAGGGATTCATGATTAGATTTTTTGTTACTGTTATTTTTCTTGACCAGTAGATTAACAACACTTAATATTAGCTCCCAGTCACACAATGTGTAACCTTTGAACACCAGCTCACTCAATAAGGCTTTTCTATGGACATTCATGCTCTCAGACATGCAGAGGCTGAGATGTTCTCTTTCTGTAGGTCTAAAACATTATTTTCTTCATATAATTAAAGGGTTTGTGTCGTTAGAATGCTTTTATAAATAAACTATATTTTATCTAAATAAACAAATATAGAAACATGCATATATGTACCCGTGAATGCATGCACACAAATAGACATCTGTAAGCTAGAGTTCTGTCTTTTAGTTGCTTTACAACTGAATGAATAATTGCTTACCACGTGGACATGAACAGTAAGATTTATCACTCCATGACACTCAGTATGATTTCTATATTTATTTTTATTTTTTAAAATCAGTTTGGTAAATAACTATTTATTTATTTATTTGCCAGCAAAGGAAGGCATAAGCAAACAGAATTTAGCCTATTGATACTGAAATAGTTGTGCAGTCTCCATCTTTGGAGAAATTCAAAACTTGTCTTGGCAATAAACTGGACAATCTGCTCTACTCTTTGACCCTCAACTATTATATAATTCTGTATTTATTTACTTATTTTTATTTGTAGAAAATATATTATATAAACTATTCTTGATGGTGAAGGGAGATATTTAGTTGAAAAACAAGATGTTAAATGATAATCAAAACATATTTTCAGAGAAGTCAGTCAACTAAACAAAGTGAAGGACGAAGTAGAGGAACTGTTCTAATAACTTGCAATAACCTTTCTTTAGAGATTTAAAGAAATAGTCCAGTGGAGTGAACACTCTATTTTCCTGCATCATGAACAACTATTTTAGTAGAAGTTATACTGTTAAAGTATCAAATCAACTTATTATAAGAACAAAGGAGAAGTAGATGGAGGCATTATAATATAACAAAGTTTTCTGTGGAGGACAGAGTATGTAGCTGGAATGAATTTTAGTAATGAAAGGCAGTTGGTAAACATTTCCTCCAGATATTGGTTTAGGTTAAAATCATATCTTTAGTAATTTAAGCTATAGAATCAGATTAAAACACATAGTCTTTCACAGACAAAAAAAACAACCACCCCAAAACCACCAAACAAACAAAAACAAGAACAGCAACCCAACAAACAACCCCACTTTTCTAGAAAAGTAAAGGAACAAAGAACATCTTTGAAAGAGATGGAACTCTTTCCAAAGAAATTTTAGAATATTCTTGAAATATATAGTGACTTTTCTCTTTCAGTCTGAATATTAGGCCCCAAGCTGCCAAGTTCATTTGCTTTCTGCCAGTCAGTGAAGGAGTTATTGTTATGAAATTACTCATAAATTGTGAAAAGGGAGCAAGCAGCTGGTACCTTTCTAGTTTCTTCTACAGAAAATATCACAATGAGGATGATACTATTGATAAGCACATGCAAGAGAGTGGGAGTGTTCTGTAGAACAGAATGTTCCAGCAGTGTTTTTTTTTCCTTAAAAACTGAAGATGTATTCTTCAATCAGAGAGTTTGCCAGAGGTTTTCTGTGACTATCGAGTGAGAGAATCAATTTTAAGTTATTCTGTTTTTAGTACCTTTTGTGTTTTTGCTAAATTAGAAGTTGTTTGGAATCCTTGTGAAATGATGATGGATAACCTCAGAAGAGATAAAATGAAAGTCGGTATCAGCATGTAGGTAGATAGTCACTGTATACTAATTAGGCATTCTCCTTTGTGTGCTTAAAACCACAGCATTTCTTACAATAATTCACCTAAATGCATAGTTTAAAGTCTACGTTAAGAGGCTTACTGTAATTAAGCTCCAAGGACATTTCCCATTCTTCAAAATGAGAATGTTAGGGCTGTGAAAAACTTTTTAACAGGTGAATGTAAAAGTTTCAGTGAGTCACATGGCAGTCTTTGAGTATTGAGGTCAGGTATGTACCCATTTCCTGAGACTCAGTCTCAATCACAGGCAGACTAATTATAATAGCTCTTGAAAGTTTATAGCTTTGATTACAGGTATGAAGGATGTTATAAAAATGCAAGACAGTTTCTTAAAACAAATAGTAGATGCATGTAAAATTAATGGATTTTTCGGATATTTTGACCTAAATATGACAATAGGTAGGTAGATCAAAAACTACAGCATTCATCATGTTTCTACTAGTTTAAGTAGATGAAAGCTAAATTAGAAGGCAGGCAAGGACACTTGTCTGTAGAAACTAAGAGGTAAGGGAAACAATGAAAGAAAAAAAGGCTAAAATACAACAGCAAGAGGTATAATTCTGCGTCTTTCAGAGCGCCTAGAATCAACCCAGCTCAGTTTTATGGTTGTGATTCATATCACTCCATTTTTCTTTTGAGATACATACATAAACTGTACAGCTCCTGCAAAGTTTAAGAGAAAATGTGGATGCACTCAGAAGGTCTGGATAGAAACTGAATGCTGGATGGAATACTTTTTGCTGGCACATATCTAATACAATCTTTACATTCTGATATTAATATCTATTGCTTTGCTTTGCTGTTTTTCCAGTGTTTTTTCCATTACTTAATTTTCTTCATTGGTTCTTAGTGGTGAGATGTGTTAAATCAGTTAATATTGTACATGGCAATATGATATTTATTGTATGCAGTTACACATTATTGTTATATAATATCAAGAATGGTATAAAAAAATTATCTTTTTTAACTGGTGGCAAAAGTAAAACCTTATGAGATACTTCTGGATTTTAAACACCATTACTTTCCTGTGTGAATGAGATATTTAAACAACCTATTTGCACAATTGATTGCTGAACATTTATTGAAAGTATGTTGACCCTTTGCTTTGCAGTCACTATTGACTGAACTTTCATTAATAATAAAGAAGTGCACCAATGGAACTTAAATGTAAATCTCAGTTTGCCACTTTCTCCCTTCCTACTTGAGGCCAGCATATCATGAATCAAGCTTGCCTCAGGAAGATCTGGAAAAAACAAACAAACAAACAAACAAAAAAAAACAAACAGGAGAATCGAGAGATAACTGTGTATCTAAGAATTATATTCATGAGTGATCAAATAATTATTTTCTTAACTGATGATGTTGGTTGGCTTTCCTTAGAAGGCATTAATATTTTCCATCAAAACCAGGCCAAAGACTTGCCAACCAGGCTGACTTTGAAGACTCAATGCACAAATCTCCTAATGACAGTTTTCAGATATCGTACCTAACACATGCATTATTTTTCTAAATAATATTTTATTTTCTCAAAAACATTTTAATTTTTAATAACATTTATTTTTATAAATAATATTTATTCTTCTAAATAACATTTCATTGTATTGTCTTATATTCATGCTTCTGTGTTCACAGAAAGAACTGAAAAAAAATCTGGGATACTTTGGAACTCTTTTTTTTTCCCTGTTTATTTGTATAAAAGATAATATAACAATAATCAAAAGGACTGATACAATAACACAAATTTGTCTTTGATTGGATAGCTGTTAAAACAGATACAATAACAAACAGTTTATTTGCTCTATTGCTGTAACTGAATGAAAATGAAATACAATGTTAATAATTGCTTTTCCAAGAGTTAGAAGTCCTATAACTGAACCAGAGATCCTGAAAAAAACACATTAAAAAGTTTTGTCATATGAATACTGAGTTTTGAAAGATAGCAAAAAAAAATACTATTTTTTAAATTGAATTTTCAATTCACTTTGAAAATATTAATGACCTGTTCAGCAAAAGAAAGTAGATGTGTGAATAGCAGCATCTATGATGAAAATTAATAATAAAATATACTTCCACAAGTTAAAAAGGTTTAATGCATTAACAAATACATCTTTTTATTCTGGGAACTTAGGGTACTGGTAATTATGTCTTTAAATTGTTCACATCTACACATTCATTTCCTCATCATTTTCCATCAGTAAGGATTTTTTTCTTTGCTATTTCTTGTATGAGGTTAGCAAAGGCTAAAGGTGACTGAGGTGTGAAATATGCTTTGCACTGGTTTCAGTTAGCTACCCTCTATTTTGATTTGCAACATTTGCTTAGGTTGCATCCTTATTTCTCTCTTTCAAAATCAACGAAAGACAAAGATGATGCAAATGTTTTTCTAGCATTGCTTCAGCATCTTAATTAGCATTCAGGGGTTTCTGCAATGGGTGCCAAACCAAATAAATATTTTAAACATTGCAAACAGTATTTGTAATGTAAGACTACCTATTCAAAAACAAGAATAAATCTTTTAAACACAGTCAACCTAAGTTTTGTTAGTTCAAAGTCATTATGATTAATTTAAAGATGTGAGGCTTAGGTACAATTTTCAAATTTCTCTTTCTTGGTTTTTGAAAATATAAGTAGGAAACAACCCATCAGAATGAGTTTAACAAATTGACCAAGTAAATTTTCTCTCATTACTGAATTAATTTCCTAATGTGCTTTTACAACTGTGGTGTAAAGCAGCTTCTTCTCTGGAAACAGTCAAACACTTTGTTTAATGTATAATGTATAATGTATTTATAAGTTGTATTTCATTTAGGATTCTATAACTTTTATTACTATGAAATATCATAAATGCGGCTGCAGTAACTCATGTCCAGTGCCAAAAACTGCAGTCATAGCATCAAGCAAAATTAGTACCATGAACAACTCTGCCACAACAAAGGTCCAGCAAACCCAAGGCTGATTCATGTTGGGATCCTAGGACCTCAGCAGGTCTCTAGGACAACTGTTTGCTCAACATAGACTTGAGGTCACAATGTGTTGCTCAGGGATTTATCTAGCTTCATTTTAAAACTTCCAAGGGTGGAGTCTCCCCAGACAACCTGTTCTGCTGCTTGATTGACCTTGTGGGACTTGACTGTTTTCAATGTCCAAACTAAACCTCTCTTGGATTCACCATTTGACCCTTGTCCTTCTACAATACTCCACTGGAATAATTTGCTTCCATCTATTTTGGTAACCTCCCCATGCATATCAGCAGGCTACTCTTTTTTTTTTTTTTTTTTTTTTTTTTTTTTTTTTTTTTTTTTTTTTTTT
>NC_048893.1:24472355-24501171 GCF_011077185.1 Oxyura jamaicensis
TTTTTTTTTTTTTTTTTTTTTTTTTTTTTTTTTTTTTTTTTTTTTTTATCAGTCAGAAACTTCCTCTCCCAGGACAAGTACTTGTGTCTCTTGACCAGCTTGGTGGCCCTCTGCTGAACTTGCACCAGTTTATTAAAGTCTCTCCCAAAACTGTATGCAATCCTCTAGCAGTGACCTAACAACTGCTGAGGTAGGCAAGGGAGGACAGAATCACTTTCCACAGCCTCCTGGCTGTGCTGCTCTTAATAGAGCCCAGAATACTGTTGGACTTAGCTGCCAGGGCACCCTGTTGGCTCATGTTCAGCTTGCTTTCTGACAAGACTGCCACAACATTTTTGGCAGAGCAGCTCCCCAGTCAGGTAGCTCCTAACCTGAACTTCATCCAGGGGTTTTTCTTTCCCAGCTGCTGGAATTTAATACTGATACATCAGGAATTGTGATGGGTAGTAAAATACACAACCCTCACAAGATTTATTCTCTGTCTTAAAAAAAAGAAATAACTTTAAAACAAGTATTTTAAGGAGTGGTATTAAATATAGCCAGAGACAGACATTCAAGTTCTTATATTTCTTCAGCTGTAGACTCCATTCAGATGTCTCTGAATCTTGCAAAGTACTCTGTTGGTGGGCTAAATAAACTCAAAGGAAAGCAATGAACAATGAAGGAATAAGCCATGTTTTCTTAATAGCTAAGATAATTTCATTAACTGCAGATAAAGAAGATAGAAAGGGAATGAATTTCCACCCGTTTTCATTCTCTAATTTATAAGTGATGGAGAAAGCATACCATCATCAACCCTGTACACATTTTTTTTTCTTTACTTCATCCAAAATAACTTAGGTATATACCCCCTTGCCAAATATTTTTATTACTTTCACAGTTCAAAATGTTCTCAATACCACTTCCCTGTATAAAAATTATTCTTCACCAGTTGTTCTAGTGGTTATTTCTCTTGAACTTATTGTGTAAAAGTACAAAATACTAGTACAAAACTAGTATTGAATGAGTAGATAATTGAAAAGAGCAGCCTCTCAATGCCAAGGAAATCAGGTATTATGGGAGAGGACTTAATATCACCTCCAAGTTCAGGTAAGTATTCATGTGTATTAAATTTCTCATTAAATTACAATTATCTAGAAACATTTAAAGGGAGGGAGCTGATAGCAGTTACAAACCTGAAACAAAACACAAGCATACATGCATTTCAGGAATTAATACTCCAGAGCACCTTGCATAAGTATATTTCTACTCTAAGGAGAGCATAGCTAATATATATATATATATATATATATATATATATATATATATAAAGAAACTCACTAAGGAAAGATTTAAGAATTCCTTATTTGATGTTCTCCATTTGATGTTTTCATGAATTAACTGGTTCATCTTCTCTGTTAGTTAAGAGAAAGTTCTTAGGTGTCTAAAATAATTGATGCTGTAGGCGACAATACTACCTCCCTTCCGAAAGTGCAGACCACTCCAGCTGGAGACAAAAAACACTCATTTCCCATTCATTGCCTCAAATCATTCTACTCAAATCATTCCACTAGAGGACCGCTGTCATCAGATCTGCACATTTTACTACATACTCCTTCAGAATATTTGTCTAAATTAAAACTATATTAATTGAATTTACTTTATTTTTCTCTGGGATGAGCACACACACACAAAAGGATAATTCATTTTTCTGTCTGCTCCACTGACAGTTTCCTCTTCATATAATCCACTCTGAGTTAGCTTTTGTAATAGGAAAACATTGGTTCTCTGAAAGCAGAAGGTAAATACAGAAGGCAAATGCATGTGTGAGTGAACGTGTGTGAGGTTGGATTTAGGAAAATCATTCTCTGTGTAAGCTTGTGTGTGTGTCTGTTGACACATGCATGTGTCCCCTTTCCTGTGCCAAGCTTCTGGTTCAATGGCAAATGTGTGGACCACAGTGACTCTACTTCCCAGATTTTGTGATCTTACACTAGCCCTCACCAAAGCTGACTCAAGGGTCAACACTTCTTTCCAGACCTCAACTTGCTGTGCTCTTGCTTTATAAGCATTACCCAAAACACCTAAAAACCCTACAAATTAGTTCAGAATCTCCCCCCAGACAGTCAATTTTTGCTCCCCTCCAATACTGTCTACATCCTTTCCTTCCCTCTGGCTCTCTACTCTCATCTCCAAAGCCCACTTCCTCACCCCTCAAATGCTCTCCCCAGAATTTCCCAATTATTCCACTCCCATATCAAACATATTGCTATCTAAGGAATGTCTCGTGTTTGCTCCAAGAATACTGAGACTTAGCTTCTGGATTCCTGTGTCCACCCTTCCTGCTACTTGCCACATAACTAGCCATACTCTTCTGTTAAGATCCTGACATTTACAGTGTTTTTCCTGATAAGTAATAACAAAATAATTGTTATAAAACCACAAATGCATCTATAAGAGATGCATAAATTCTTTCCTAAAATATTTTGCACAGTTTAGGTTATATTAAACAGTTCTACTGTAGGTGTGAAAAGAGGAAAAGAGGATAAAACATGTAAACAAGAAAAATGGATGAAACAGGTTTTCCACCCTGGAAAGAACAGGAAAACTTCTTTCCTTGTTAATGGACAGACTTAATGGTTGGCAACTCTTTCCAGCAAGAACCAGGAAGGATGCAACATTCTTTTACATGTCATAAACTTCTTGGCCAGACTTTACTCAAGGCAAACATGTTGCTCAGACAGGAATAGTCATACATATCAATCATTTCACAGGCAGTCTCTGCAATCACACCTCTCCTTTTCTCCTCTTGGACTCAGTGTTTATAGCAGATTAGGAAGAAATGTGTCTGATTCTATAGGATTGTTGTAGTCCTTTCCCAGTCTTCCTGCTCTAGTGATTCTGGATTTGTCTCATGAGATTTTACCTTTCTCAGCAGTACAATTTCAGGACACAGATGTATTTTATTATGCCTTTCTATGCCTCCCATTAGTAGCACAACATATAAGATCTGAGGAAAGGGAATTGATTGCTTGGTATCTCAATGAATTAGAGGAATTAGCATCAAAAGCTGACAGATATAGTAACTATTCTTATGGTTGTATGTTATTGTACCTATTACATTAGATATTGCCTAGTCTTCATCTGGTCTCAAGATCTGTGAAGTATGAGCATGATGGAGAGTCATCTTGCATTTTCTGTCTTTCTTAGTTCAGGTAGGATAGTCTGGTCAGACCAAGGAATTTAGGTCTAATCAAATACTTTTAAGAAAGTTTTCCAGACTGGCAATCTTCAAAGCACATTTCTGAATACAGAGCATCATCACCTCTAACATTCAGAAGAGCCCTTCAATCTTAGGTTTTATAATTGTACTTCTTAAGTATAGAGGGAAGGGTAATGCTGTCCAAGTCTGTCCCACCGCTAATTTTGTGCTTCTGGAACTTCAGGCCATTTTATGTGCCAGATCGAACATTAAAGGGAATTTGAATTAAAAAATTAATATTGCTTTGGGCCTACTACAGAAGACTAAATGTGTGGAAAATAAAAGAACAAGCTAGACAAAATCTAAGAAAAATACTTTGTGTATAGTTAATTATCACTTTGCTTTTAAAACATAGGCAGATAGATTGTGTGACCTGAGACTTGTTCCAGCTTTATGTTCTCTGACACATTAAAAATTAAAAGTCCACAATGGTTGCAAGGACCATTGTTCACTTAGTATTGAGAAATGTGCATTTGGAAGATTGGCCTGTGAAATGGAGAGGGCAGCTTCAAAGGTCTGTAGTACAATCTTTAGGCTTGTTCTTGCAGGTTGCAAGTCTTGTTACACCAGTACAAAGCAAATATGAAGCTTGACAAATGCAATTGTGAAATGAGTATCCTCTGTTTTCATTTGTGCCAAGAATTTAATATTTTCATAGAATCATAGAATCATATTCCAAGTTGGAAGGGACCCATAAGGATCAAGTCCAACTCCTTGCACCGCGCAGGTCTACCCAAAAGTTTAGACCATGTGACTTAGTGCACAGTCCAAACATTTCTTAAACTCATACAGTCTTGGTGCAGTGACTACTTCACTGGGAAGCCCGTTCCAGTGTGCAACCACCCTCTCAGTAAAAAATCTCCTCCTGATAGGGGAAGTCTGAAATTCCCCTGCCTCAGCTTCACCCCGTTCCCACGGGTCCTATCACTGGTGTTTATGGAGCATAGATCACCCGCCTCTCCACTCCCCCTTGCGAGGAAGTTGTAGACTGTTATGAGGTCCCCCCTCAGCCTCCTCTTCTCTAGGCTGAACAGGCCCAGTGACCTCAGCTGCTCTTCATACGTCATCCCCTTCACCGTCTTCGTCGCCCTCTTCTGGACACTCTCCAAGAGCTGAATGTCCTTTTTGTACTGTGGTGCGCAGAATTGCACACAGTACTCAAGGTGAGGCCACACCAGTGCAGAGTAGAGCGGGATGATCACTTCACTTGCCCTACTAGTGATGCACCCCAGGATACGGTTGGCCCTCCTGGCTGCCAGGGCACACTGCTGGCTCATATTCAACTTGCTGTCAACCATGACCCCCAGATCCCTCTCTGCAGGGCTGCACTCCATTTTGCTATAGGCAGAATCCCTTAATGTTTTCCCTCAAAGACTTTCATATTGGCTTGGCAGATACTGGTGAATTTCAACAAATGGTAAGTTATCTTAATGACTACATTCTGTAGATCATTTCAGGGTAGCTGGGATTAATTTCTTAAATTCTTTTGAGAATTCTTTTGAAGCACAGAGATAATTAATTTTTCAGTGCCTCCCAGGCCTTACAGTAGTCTTAGAAATTTACTTTCTCAAACTGAACCCGAAGCAACGATGTTACAACAAAATAAATGTTATTTCCATTTAAATATATTTGACATGGGTCTGGTCTCTTCCTTTAACAGTAATCCATTCCCTGTGACCCAGCAATCCTAACAAGTGTGAATAAGTCTTACAGTACCCTACAGTGGAAGCACTGACCGCCAGACCTAAATAGAACTTCCCACAACTGCCACTACAAATATGAGCTACACAGGCACAGGGTTGAATATTATCAGCAAGAATGGCTCAAGCTGAGATCTTTGATAGGGATATCAGTAGGAAAAATGAAGTATTTAAGAATCTCTCTCTCAAACATATTCTTTTTATTTCAAGGGTACTTTTACTATAGTGAACTTGTGACTATTAAAAGTAAATGCCACTCTTTTGACTGTTTTAAGCAACTGTGTGCAATTCTGCAAAGCAGTCTGTGATGTTAATTTTATTGATGCTTGTAATTATGCTTGTATATTAGCTTCCAATACACAAAAGTTAAGAAAATGCCATATTCCAGAAAGAGAGCCATAGGGTTTACTTGAGAACCTTTAAAATAAACACACACATATATACACATCTATAAATAAAAGAAAACCTGTATTTAGATACACTTATGCACATGCATATAAATGTAGTGTAGACTTTTCTGCACCATGAACATATGGTCTTTTTAAAAATTTTGACCTTTTTATACATCTTTTTAATAAGTAAGGTTCCTCCATCCGTCTCCATCCTGGAATGAGGTAGGAAGATACAGATACTGAATTTAGTTAATAAATTGTTGCCCACAAAAATAAACTACCAGTTGCAATAAAGCATATGGCATCTATTTCAGTTAATATTCTCTGGATCACTTCTGCAAACCAGCTACAACTTATTTCAAAGCAGACACAAGATGTTTTAAACAACATGCCTTACAAGGGCATTAGGTAAGTTTTGAGCTTTGTCCTAGATTCAAGGTATTTAAATTCAGGATCAACATGGAGAGAGAAATTAAGTCCTGAATCACTTATCTAAATGGGCTAAATTGCATTTTAGAGATATCTGTCTCCATCCACTGATTGTAAAAGCAACTTACAGCCACTAGCATTGTAATTTAAGAGGTTCAGTTAAGTTGAACAAGATGAGCCCAGACCTCCATCTCCACCAGAGCCTTTATTCTCTCTGTTCTTGCTGTATTCCCTCATTCTTGTTTGCAACATTCAATCATATGATATCATAGAACGGCTTGGGTTGGAAGGGAGCTTAAAGATCATCAAGTGCCAAACCCCCTGCCATGGGCAGGGACACCTCCCACTAGATCAGGTTGCCCCATCCAACCTGGCCTTGAACACCTTCAGGGATGGGGCATCCACAACTTCTGTGGACAACCTGTTCCAGTGCTTCACGACCCTCTGAGGGAAGAATTTCCTCTTAACACCTCATCTAAATCTACCCTCTTTTAGTTTAAAAGCATTCTCCCTTGCCCAGCTACCCCTAGCTGCCTGAGCAAAAAGTCACTCTCCATCTTTTTTTATAACCCCCCTTTAAGTATTGAAAGGCTGCAATGAGGTCTCCACAGAGCCTTCTCTTCTCCAGGCCGAACATCCCCAACTCTCTCAGCCTTCCTTCACAGGAGGGTGCTCCAGCTTTCTGATCATCTTCATGATTCTACTCTGAACCTACTCCAGCAGATCCACACCTTTCTTGCTCTGGGGACCCCAGATCTGGCCATAACACTCCAACTATGGCCTCACAAGGGCAGAGTAGAGAAGGACAATCACCTTCCTTGACCTGTTGGCCATGCCTCTGTTGATGCAGCCCAGGATGCAGATGGCCTTCTGGGCTGCAAGCGCACACTGCTGGCTCATGTTGAGCCTTTTGTTCACCAGGATCCCCAAGGCCCTCTCTGCAGGGCTGCCTTCAATGAGTTCTTCTGCCAGCCTGTTTTCATGTCTGGGATTGTCCTGACCCATATGCAGCACTTTGCATTTGGACTTGTTGAACCTCATCAGGCCCTACTTCTCGAGCTTGTCCAGGTCCTTTTGAATGGCTTCCCTTCCTTCTGTTTTATTGACTACGCCACTCAGCTTGGTGTCATCTGCAAACTTGCTGTAGGTGCACTCAATTCCATTGTCTAAGCTGCTGATAAAGATATTTATCACAGCTGATAACTAATACAGAGATACAAGGAGGAAAGGTGAAGTCATCACACTCCTGTCCTTGTACTCATCTGTGCAGAAATGAGTCACTGTGTGTGAGACACAAAGTGCTCTTGAAAAAATTGTCTTTGCTATAAATTGTGAGTTTTTAAATACTGCTCATCATTTTGCTTGCAAGGGAAATCCATTCTGTGATTTAAATTTTGTTCTGAGCATACAGTTCCCAATATTTGACAATGCCCTTATTGCCATTACCATTCTTCATGATTCTAATGTATCTCACCATACAATGCATGTAAATTTAATTATTAGTTCATAAATCTGTAAATTTGATTTTCAGTGACTTTTGATTTATGGTAAGTTTTGTGAAACTGGTTAGAGTTACTTCTGACAATTATTTTAAAGGGGAGACATTTTCAAGTTATTTACGTATTAACGTCTTAATAATAACAGTTAACAAATATGTTCAAATGAGCCACATGTAAACCTCATACAACAGAATACTTGATGGATTTAGTTGGATATTGGCAAGAAAGGAGTGCTCTTACTATATTAAAATCTATCAAGAGAGGAAAGCACCAATTAGTGGTTAAAAATAACAGTCTCTTAGCTCTTTAAAGAATAAGCTTTCACATACATAACAGTTCACCCAGGACTGTATGTTTCAGGTAAATTAAAGTGCATGCATCTATAAGCAACTAGGATATGCATGGCTATTTTAAGAAGCACACCAGAATGGCATTCCATGACTTGTGGTCCTGAGCCAAGTGAACACTTAAAATTGAATCCCATTATAAATGTATTATCTCCCTGTCAGAAAATATCATTCACCTCAGAATTGGCTTACCATCTTCCTTATGTGCTGTGCAACCCACAGCTGCTAAAGGACATCTCCATTTAAGTGCTTTACAAAAAGCAGAATCCTTTTTGCATAAAAGTTATGAACATATGATGAAGTGCCTCCTAAACTCAAGTGGCAGAGAACTGCATTCTGACCAAAAGGCAAATTTGTGGGGTGAAGGAACTGGCTCAGGAAATTAGTAATAGAGTGTAGAGCTTTCTGTTCCTTGCCAAAGTCAAATTTATTAACTTGCAGAAGTTCTGACAAGGGAGAGTGAAAAGCTCATCTATTACATTTATGGACAGAAGCAATAGTGGTGCAGGATATCTCCATTTGCTTAATCTCCCATTCAAACCTTTGATTAGATTAACATCTCCTTTCATTGGACATTGCAAGAGGAGTAGAGAAGAGGAAAGGTGCAGTTATTTTAGCAGTGTAAGATTTATATACATATAATTCAGACAAGGCAATTCCCAAGGGTTGTATTGGTATGGAGATTTCAATCTTCTGTCTACTACAAGGTGTTCAGACAACCTGGTAAATCAGAATGATCTGCACTGATTTTACAATTTACTAGACTCTAATAGTCTTTCTGAGTTTTACTAAACTAATTATCATTGCTTAAAGAATCTTTACATCAAATGTAAAAGTCACACACAGGCACACCAAAAAAAAGATTTTAAAATAACATATATATATATATATATATATATATAAGTTAAAAAGGCAATATTTTATGTTATTTTGCTATTATATATATAAGTAAAGAATACATACAGTTAGGTTTTATTTACATTTTCAAGGCAGAGGTAGGGATCATTACTGTTTGTGATATTTATTTTAATGAAATAAAACACGTGTTCTGCAAAATGTCTTAGATGTTTATCATGAACATAAAACTTTTTACTAAGATTTTCACACTCTAGCACTATAAACATAGAAAAAGTAGCACTACCTGCTGAATGATTAGTTCTTCTGATACTATTCTTAATGTAAATGTTTTGAGGAACAGTTACATTCTAGCAAGCAACCATGAATACACAGCTTGTGCAATTCTGTTTTCCCTTGTGCTGTAAGCAAACAAGCTTTCTTGCTCTGTAAACAAAGGATGAGAAATTTTCAGTTTTCATAAAAAAAAAAATCAGAACTATTTTCTCATTGGCTCACATGTAAGATGTAATAGAGAATTTTCTATTAGATAATGATTCTGTATGTGACTTGCCAGCCAGAATAGAATCAGATCACTGTCTTATAGTTGAATTGGCTTTGCGCTGATATTAGGCAATGATTTTTTGACACTCAGAGAAGGAAATGTAAATAAACTCATATTCCTGAATGCAAAGAAATGCCACATTTGATAAAAAGCTTTCTTTACATGTTTCTGTTCATAACAACCACTTTAAAGAAATGTCTGAAGAAATGTTAATTCCTGCATGCCTCAGTTATTACTCAATTAGAGCCCTCCTGCTGAATAAGAGTTTTATGGAAATGAACAGAGAATTTAGATTGCTAAATGTTTTAAGTTGATTCCTTAAAAGCCACACATAAGGTAAATATTTAAAAATGAGCCTTGCTATCTAACAACTAGAAGGCAGTAAATTTTATTTATTATTATTATTTTTTTTTTTTTCACTTGTTAAGGAAGAGCTCAGTCAAACCCAATCTTCAAACCACCATTTAAGCTGCTTCTTACTGATGGCTCCTAAAATTTGGAAGAACACATCTAATACATTGCAAGATATCTGTGCTGCTTGCAAAACAAGTCCCTACTTATTTTAAAATCACAGGCACTGTATGCCACAGCACTTTTGAAAACCCCATTTCTTTTGACATCTTCAGATATCTTTGGTATGATTAAATCAGTTAATCTAACCTGCAAGTTATGTTTCTGAATAATCTGAATAATTTCTAATTGGAAGAATATTAAACAAGCTTTTAAAGGGAGTTTAATATGTTGTGATGGTGATTGAATCTAACAGTAGATTACTGGACTCTATAATCAATTCATCCAGTGTTTATTCATGGGCACAATGAACACTTTTGTGAAAGCATAAATTTCACCCAATCCTCAGATCAGGAACCATCTAACTACCAAATGATCACAGACAACATCGCACATGAGTGATCCAGAGCTTCATCAGCCCTTGGATTAAATATTAACAACATTGTCCATCTGTAAGGGTGGCTGTCCATCTGTAAAGGTGTCCATCTGTAGGTTAGCTCCACCCCAAGATGAAATGCCACCTGGATTTGCTGCTGTACGAGAACAGAAAACAAACCTGATCCTTTCATTTAAACATTTGAACAAAAGCAGGTAGAACTACCAGTGTTATAGTACTGTCTGCTCAAATCATATGTACCATTGCAACAATTTCCTGAAAAAAATCAGCAAGTATAAGTGTGCTTATGTTCATATATTTATGGCCAAACTAAACCTATTATGTATTCAGTATTATTCTTTTTCAGTAACATTGCTAGCATAAAATTATTCTACAACATTAATTTAATTTTCACTTTCTTGTATAATATACATATGCACTTAGTAAATGATCAAGAGCAAGCTCAAAATCTATTCATGCTGAATTACCATAAACATTGTTTCTATTAAAATTATCTATTTTATTTCCACTGCAATTTTGCTCTGATATTTTTTTAATTAAATATTTTTTTAGACAACTAGAAAATAAATACAAATATTTGATGGCTCAAATTAGATCAAACTCTATCATGTCTTACATTACATTGCTAGAAATGTTTAAAAATGTACAAAATGTTGATACTGAAATAAAACCATTGAATAATTAGATACCTCTTTTAGATATTTTCTTGGCAGTAGCTCAAAATTCTGAAGTGACAACTCTTAAAGATTAAACATTAATGACTACTTTTAGGACCATTTCATCATCAGTTCTACATTGTTCACAGAAATACTCAAATTCTTATGAAAATTTAAACGTAAAATACTTAAATTCTCACAAAGAGGATTCAAATATTTGCAGAACTTCTCTTCCTGTGGTCTTACTTTGTCTTCCTCTGACAAGAGATTTAAAGTGTATAGAATTTATTATGAATTTACAGGCTATCAGATATGAAACACTTGACTCATGAATTCAAACTGAGTGCTGAACTTTTTCCTGAGGAGGATTTTTTAAATCTATTTACATCCAAATGTAATTAAAAAAAAAAAAATAATGAGGAAATGCACAGAAAGAGGCAGAAATAGCAGAGAAATATATAATCCCAAGTTTTCTCCATTTCTACTTGCCCTGGTCACTTTCATACACTTGATTAGTCATAGACACCATTTTTTTTGCTGTTGTTGTTCCATCTGCTATCCATAGGTTAAAAATAAAGAATATATGTAAAGTCTGGAAAGACTGTAGATTTTTGGCTGTTAAATTAGTTCCTTTATTTTAAGTTTTCTGATTTTCTTTTGATTTATCTTGTCTATTTCTGATACTCTGTTTCACCTGTTTATTCAGGTAACATTGGTCCTCCCTGCAATCAGCCCCAGTTCTTTTTCAGAAAATGAAAAAGGAAAGTTTTAATGCCTTACAAAAGGTCACTAGACAGGTTACTACCTTTTGCCTTTAAAAAAAAAAAAAAAAAAAAAAAAAAAAAAAGTGGATAAATTTGTTGTGAAACTGTTTATTGTCCTTCCACAGTATGCAAAGTATTCACAGTGTGGCTTATTAAACAGCATTGCCATCACACATGATATAATGCTGTAAAGGGCTGACATAGGAAACTCTAATGAGAATGAGCCAGTAACAGACTTCAGGCACAGACCAAAAAAAAAAAGTCAATAAAATTACATCAGATATAAGAAAAGAAACCAGTATAAAAAGGCAAAAGCTGTATGATAGCAATGCCTGAATGTTATTGCCTTAAGCTCTCTAAAAGAATTTCTGCAGTGCCCTGGTGGTTAAGCAAACTCTCTATCTGTTTCTCAGTCTGTGTCAACATGTGGCTGGAAACCACCACGTGAAACTAGCTTACCCTTATATGTACAGAATATATTCTGAAAATGCAGGGCAAAACATGTCACTTTCCCCTTACATACTTTTATTTTTTCGGGTGTAGTTAATATTGGCCTGCTTCCTACTTCCTCTCTGAATCATAGAATCATAGAGCCATAGAATATTCCGAGTTGGAAGGGACCCATAAGGATCATCAAGTCCACCTCCTTGCACCGCGCAGGTCTACCCAAAAGTTTAGACCATGTGACTTAGTGCACAGTCCAAACGTTTCTTAAATTCATACAGTCTTGGTGCAGTGACTACCTCACTGGGGAGCCTGTTCCTGCGCAACCACCCTCTCAGTAAAAAATCTCCTCCTGATAAGGGAAGTCTGAAATTCCCCTGCCTCAGCTTCACACCGTTCCCACGGGTCCTATCACTGGTGTTTATGGAGAATAGGTCACCCGCCTCTCCACTCCCCCTCGCGAGGAAGTTGTAGACCGCGATGAAGCTCACATTAGAGCCAAACTTAAGCAGTCCTGAGAGGAGATGACAAATATCACTCAAGTAATGATCCATCTGTAGCTACTATTGTGAATAAGCAGTGTTGCTTATTCTGGAGCTGGAGAAGAATACTCCAGGGTCATGTTGAAGGGCCTTGCCTTTAGCTCTTTGAGTCATGATTATCACAATCAGCTGTAACAACATCTGTTGAGTCAAAAACAGGACTTGGGTAGATTTGCCTATGTTTAGGAAGTATGCATATATCTCTATGTACCTTGAGAGAATCCACATATCCATCCCAGCAGATTCACCTCATTCTATTCTGTTTGCTGGAATACAGTTAGAAATTGTGTGTTCCCCAAGGAACATGAGATTTATCACAGGAGGAGCAGTTCTCCTCCTAATTACAAGCATATATATGTATGCATATGTATACACATGTATAGAAAAATAAATAAACAAGCATAAATATACATATATTAGTACAACTTTGATATTCCTTAGTGATTTCCTTTTCCTTTGTGAAGCTGCTTATTTTGGCCTGCTGGCTCCATTTTTACTTGCTATAGAAAATAAAAAAGAATTTGAGTCTCCATTGTTATTTTTTGTACAGTGTTTTCTTTTCTCAGTGAGGAGAAGGACTGATTAGGAGCTCTGCTAAGCTCCTCACTACAGTGCAGATGAAATAGTTTCTGGTGTGCTCATTCCTTCTGCAACCTATTCAGTGTTGTTTACTTTTTCCTCATTCTGTCCCTAGAGTGATAAGCAATACTGAATGAGGCAGCATAGCCTCCCTACTCTGAGCGGAGAACAGGTAGTTTATTGGTATTCCCAAATTCTTCATTAAAAGATATACAAGATGTACACAAGCCTCATTCTGTAACATAGAGACTGATTTACAATGGGATTACACTATTTCTTTGAGACTTTCACAATTCCCTGCTCACTTCAGTGTACTGAAAGTTAATATACTTATTACCATATATTCGTTTACCCTCCCCTGCCCTCCTCCCCCCCCACCAAAAAAAAAAAAAAAAAAAGGCTTGTCATGATATTTGTGCCATGGACAGAAGTCATAATGCCATGGACACAGAGAAAATGGAATAGAGAAATAGAGAGATGTTTGTTTTGCTTGTAGAAGAAGATGCAATGTAATAGATACGAGTGCACCCTCAGCAAGTTTGCAGATGACACCAAGCTGAGTGGAATAGTCAATAAAAAAGAAGGAAAGGAAGCCATGTAAAGGGAACTGGACAAGCCTGAGAAGTGGGACCATGTGAACCTGATGAGGTTCAACAAGTCCAAGTGCAAGGTGCTGCACCTGGGTCAGGACAATCCCAGACATGAGTCCCCAGCACAAGAATGGTGTGGATCTGTTAGAGTAGGTTCCAAGTAGGACCATGAAGATGATCAGAGGTCTGGAGCACCCCTCCTGTGAAGGAAGGCTGAGAGAGTTGGGGATGTTCGGCCTGGAGAAGAGAAGGCTCTGTGGAGACCTCATTGCAGCCTTTCAATACTTAAAGGGGGGTTATAAAAAAGATGGAGAGTGACTTTTTGCTCAGGCAGCTAGGGGTAGCTGGGCAAGGGAGAATGTTTTTAAACTAAAAGAGGGTAGATTTAGATGAGGCGTTAAGAGGAAATTCTTCCCTCAGAGGGTGGTGAAGCACTGGAACAGGTTGTCCACAGAAGATGTGAATGGTGTGGAGGAACACCTGGAGATGTTTAAGACCAGGTTGAATGGGGTTTTGAGCAACGTGGTCTAGTGGGAGGTGTCCCTGCCCATGGCAGGGGGGTTGGAACAAGATGATCTCTAACGTCCCTTCCAACCCAAGCCATTCTATGTTATGATTCTATTCTACTTAACTAAATATTAAATTAAGACACCATAAGATCCTGACAAAAGAGAAAAAGCAGAAGTTCAAGTCAGTGCAAAATATGGAATAAAATGTGGTAGTTTCATACCAATGTTTTTTTGAAAGTTAACAATGTCCACCTGGTAATTAACCAGTCTTGTTATATAACTGTAAACCTTCCTCCTACCTGTTCAAAACAACAACCAGCCAACTAACCAACAAACCAACCAAAGAAAAACCCACAACAATTTACCTCCAAACATTGGTGATTTCCCTTTGAAAGGACATTTATGAGACTGTGAAATTAAAAGCTAATGAAGTCTGCAGTCCAGTTGGAAAATCCCTAGAATCCTAAGGAAGCCTGTGGTCTCTTCTTTGCTCTCCAGGAACAGCTGGTCCAGACCCCAGCACCATCCAGGAGGATGCTAGCTAAGCATTTACATTGTCTAGAAGTATGAAGAAAGATCTCTGAACGAAATGCAGTCATTCGGTGTTTAATCATGCTAAGCTGTTTAGGAAGGCAGAGTCAAACTTTGGGATTCTCATATACTTCAAGTCTTTATTATTTTATTTTTATTTTTATTTCTCTTCTCTATATTGTTGATTTCCTAGAGTGTATTTGTTGTACTAAAATTATATCTTGCAGTCAATCAATGTATATTCACTACATTATAGCTTAGGATATAAAAAGTTAAATGTTTGTTACCCATGAGAGATTACTACAAATTCGTGAAGCTTCTTGTGCATGTCTAAACCCCACCAATTAATCTGCAGTGGAGTAAATCTAATGACAGCTTGTGGCAAGAATATGGAACCACTAGTTTTTTAAAGGAACCTTAAGACAACATAACTCTTTTAAAACAACTGTATATACTTCTTGAAACTTTTTGCAATATAGTTTTAAATAATAAACATACATTTATTAGAATCATTTTGTAGTAATGTACATTTGGGGAAATGTATTGGTAAGGAAGTAGGAATAATTCCTTGTGTATTTTGGAAATGTTCAAATCCTGACTATTTTCTGATGCAATCTGATGCAAAGCAAAGGCAAGTAAGGACTACAAATAAGCAGATTTTCTGTTTTCATATTAAGATACTATCAATCTTGTGTCTTCATTGCATAGATGCAGAAAGTGAAGGATGGCTAGATGCAGCTGGGACAGACTGAGATATTTTGCAGGGTTAAATCAGTGGAAAGGCTCCTATTCACAACGGTAAATGAAAATCAGTGTAGTTAGGGGTTATTAACGAATACCACAAAACAGTTCAAAAGGACAGGCTTTTAGGCTTGGAAAGATCAGCACAGGTCTAAATAAAACAAGGGGGACAAAGCATATTTCAAAGTAGATTAAAGAGCTTCTCACTGAGGTCTAATAATTACTGATCTATGTATTATATAAACCAAACTACTTGACAGAAGAATCTGAGCATTAAAAATGAATGTCTTTTTAGGGCCTTTTGGCATCTGTTTGTATCCAGATATGTTCCAACTTATTTCCCCCAAATGAAATAGAATAATTGAGTTAGATCCCAGACAAAATTAAAAGGGAGAAAAGAACTAGCAGTCTTCATCATCATCCAAATCTGGATATTCAGGTGAGCAGTTAGAACTTTTCCATCAATCTCCTCTTAATTTATTTATCAGTCAAAGGTTTTTTAGTGCAGAATGTTATTATGTTTAACACCTGCTGGGTTATTGCACAATTTTCTTTATGCTGACATTGAAATAGGAGAGTAAGTGATTATATTCTAAGATACAGCCTATACTTTTGAAGATTTACTTCTTGATAATTAAAAACTGAACATATCTATATGCTTGCTTTTCTACATACTGAGGTGATGAATACTCCATTTAGTGCCTTCCTATTTTTTATGCTTATTATCTACCTCCACAACCTGTGGATGTTCTGCACTGCAAATTATTTTGATACAATAATAATAAAAATAAGACACAATTGCAGCAGTGTTAAAACTATAATGGCAAGACATAAACCAATAGTTATGAATCATTACTACTCTGGCCTAAACTTTGTAGGGTTTCTAAAAAGAGAATGAATTTCCAGAAGTAGAATAATATACCTTCTGAGAAGACCTTCTGGGGCAATCATGGGCCATTGTGTTGTCCCTAGCTTTTGGGGTGCTTGTGGAAAGTCACTTGGCAGATGGTTCTAAGTGAAGTAGGTGAGCAGGCAGAAAATCACCCAGATTTCCAGATCTGCTGGGAGGATGGGTTGTGTAATCCCTGACTGGTTTCTGCCAGGATAGTTCTGAAAAACATATTCAAATCACCTAATAAAAGTGTTCATTTTTTTTTCTTACAAGCTCCAATCAGTCTATGAGACCTAAATCTTCCTCCAAAATACATTTTAGATGTTAGTATCTATAGGTGTACCAGCTAATAGAGCATTTCTAGCAGGAGGTGCTGAGTGGATGCACAAAACTAGAAGAGAGGAGGCTGAGGGGAGACCTCATTGCAGTCTACAGCTTCCTCATGAGAGGGAGTGAAGGGGAAGGTGCTGATCTATTCTCCTTAGTCACCAGTGATAGGACCCACAGCAATGGTGTCAAGCTGAGGCAGCTTCACTGAGGGGGTTGTCACACACTGGAACAGGCTCCCCAGGGAAGTAGTCACGGCACCAAGCCTGTTGGTGTTTAAGAAACGTTTGGACTGTGCACTTAGTCACGTGGTCTAAAATTTTGGGTAGACCTGTGTGGTGCCAGGAGTTGGACTCAATGATCCTTATAGGTCCCTTCCAACTCGGGATATTCTATGATTTGTTGGATTGCTAGTGAAGACGAAGTAGCATAGATTCTTGTTATTGCAGACATACAGGAATGTGACTTAACTCAGACATTAACATGCAGTGTCCACCAATGAAGCACCACTGTATGCTTTACTAGTGGAACACTGATGAGATGCTGCACTTGTTGCCAGGACAAGCTACAGTCTTAAGAAATCATACCATTAGCCAGTGAAACATAGACCAGCATGAAATCTGGATGAAGATGCAGACAGCATCAGAGAATCATTAAGGGTGGAAGAGACCTTCAAGATCATCTGGTCTAACCATCACCTTACTACCCTGGTCACCCACTAAACCATGTCACTAAGCACGAGGTCCAACCTTTCCTTGAACAACCCCAGGGTCAGTGACTCCACAGCTTCCCTGGGCAACCCGCTCCAATGCCTTACTGCTCTTTCTGAGAATAAACGTCTGTTAATTTCCAACCTGAACCTCCCCTGGCACAACTTGTGGCCATTCTCTCTAGTCCTATCACTAGTTATCTGTGAAAAGAGGCTGACCCCTAGTTTCCCACACCTTCCTTTCAGGTAGTTTTAGACAGCAATAAGGTCTCCCCTGAGCTTCCTCTTCTCCACACTAAACAATCCCCGTTCCTTCTGTTTCTCCTCACAGGACTTGTGTTCCAGGCCTCTCACCAGCTTCATAGCCTTTCTCTGGACAAAATCCATGGCCTCAATGTCCTTCTTGTACTGAGGGGCCCAAAACTGAACACAGTAGTTGAGGTGTGGCCTCACCAGAGCATAGTACAGGGGAACAATCACCTCACTGGTCCTGCTGGCTACACAATTCCTGATACAAGCCACAATGCTTCTTGGCCACCTGGGAACACTGGCAGTCATGTTCAGATGAGCATCAATCAGCACCCCCAGGTCCTTTTCCTCTGTATAGCTTTTGAGTCACTCTGCCCCAAGCCTGGAGCACTGCATGGGGTTGTTGTGGCTAAAGTGCAGGATGTGGCATGTAGCCATGCTGAACCTCATCCCATTGGCCTCTACCCATCAACACAGAAGATGTTTCCGGTTTTATCATGCCTGCAATGATGTTTTATATAAACACATAGGTGAAAGCTGCAGACTCAGAACACAGCCTGTTTGTTCATCAGTGTAAGGGTTTACAGCTGATAGCTGCATCTGCCACTTTTGGCCTCCATCAGCAGTTTGAAGGGTGAAATATGTCAGATGAAATTAAAATGTTATGTATCTTTGAAACACAACTTTTGGAAGGCTTTTCTAGGAAGACTATTGATAAAGAGTTCAGCTACTTGTTCCTCTACTGACATCAGGTTAACGTTTCAAGTGTAGTGAACCATTTTTAAGTGTTTGAGGTTACAATCATTTTTTATTGCTGTGTAAAGAGGGTTTGCTTACAAGAGAAGAAGAAAACAAAGAGAAAAAGGAAACTCAGGGAAGTTCTGTCTTTTTTATTATTATTATTTTTTATTTTAAGGATTAGAACTTTCAAATTATTTTGCATTTTAACAGTTTAATCTTCTGTGGTCTATGGTCTATTTATAATCTATAATATTCTACAGTGAACCAGGAAGGTTAATGTTTAGTATTGCTTAAAATTCATGTGAATACTTTTAAGCAGCTGTAAATGATTGTGAAGGGATTTTTGAATTAAAGGATGATTGACATTGTAGGAGGTTATTGCTGACTCTACAAGATGATGCACTCATTTTTCAGTTAAATTCATAGTTTATTATACCAAAGACAGGTTAATGGAACATTACATTCCATTTACCTATTTCTTTAAGTAAAATGGGTACTGGTGCTACAGTGTTAAACTGTCAGATTGTTTAATGTTATGGTTGGATTATTGGGTTGGATTGTTTAAATTGGATTAGTTAGATTACTGGCTCAGAATCATGCTATCATGCATCTTATGTTCCTTCTGCTTTGGAATATTTTAGAGTTTGCAGCATTAATATTTCAGAAACCACATCTATACACGGATATATTTGGAGATTGTTATTGTAAGCTGGAACTTAAAATCCTTGAAGTTAGACAAGAAGGATCCAGGACTGATTGTTCAGTACAGTTTATACCACTTTCCTTTGATGGGAAGTATTTGTTACAAATGTAACTTAGTTCCAGAAAGTAATGCAGATAAAGACAAGGACATATCTTGGTACTATCCTTCTCTGAAACTAGCTTAAGTGGTCTGGAACAGAGATCCGTCAATAACTTCTTCAGTGCCAGCTCTGCCACCTGAGAGAAGCCTGCCAACAGTTCTCTCCACCCGGCCAGCAGGTCTTTGCTGAGTGATGGTGAGCAGCCATGTTCTCTACCCTTTTCCCCATCCTTTCCCAGACCACAAAGCACTGGAGTCATTGCTAGAAACTTATCTCTTGATTTTGTGCAAGGTGCTAGCAGTGAAGTGGAACACTTTCTTTCTAATAAGATATTAGAATTTTTTTCTAATAAGATATTATAAATTCTAATCCTACTTTTTGTTGTCCTTAAGAAAAGGCAGCATCACACTTTGGCTCCTGTTTTTTTGAGGAGCCCTATTGAAAATTTATCTGATCTTTCACCAGGAGTTAGCTGTCTCTCTACCTCTTGATTCACAGACTGGGGACAGTTCTTCCAGAGCAGCCAGTATAATAATAATAATCCCTTCCCTCAGTGATTCTGGTACTGAATATGAACTTTTACAATAAACAATTTTCCTGCTTTCATAAAAATTTCCAGCCAATTGACCCTTCACTTTGTCAATTCATGAAGGCCAGATAGGTTCCATGACTAAACCCTCTGCTATAGGCTCTCAGGTGAACATGTAATCCCCAGAAAGTGTCCAGCCTGTTACTCTGCCCTTTTTCTCCCTGACTTTTAACACTATCCTCTTACCAACTCCAGGCTCACAGTGGTTATTCACATTGCTCCTCCCTGTTCAATGTTTTACAAACTTATATTTACAAGAAAAGCAGATAGGATGCGTAGAATAAATCTTTCTTGCCATGCCAGTTCAGAACTGCTCTCGCTACCAAAATCCAGCAGTGAGCTTCCAGGAAGATCCCACTAGTTTTTTGTGAGCTGCAGGTACTATTCCTTGTGACACTAACTCATTTTCCTTCTCTTTTTCCATCAAATGAAGGTTTGCATTTTTATTTTTATTTTTTATTTTTATTTTTTTTCGATAAGTAACATTCCTGATGACTGCCTTGCATATCTTATTTGAATTTGTCAGAAGCCAAGATCAGAATCCTATATATTTCCACTCAATTTCTGATTAAGTGGGAAGCACTCAGTTTAAACAAATGTTTTCCATTCCAACAGGAGAATTTCAGTCATTCCATTGCCATAAATTAAACCTTGTTTTTCCAAGCTGCCTTTCTTTATCTTTATTTTGCGATTGAAATCTATCTTTCCTTTCTTCTTCCTTTTTTCATTTTATTTATTTATTTTTTTAATACTGGTGTATATATAATATATATATATATATATTACTAGCTCACTCTGTTGCTGGTGCTTTACAGGCCTGCTTAGCTGCACAGCACCTGCATGAATTCATGCTTTGGGGACCCATTTCCTACTTTGGTACATGGGCAGTTGAGCAGTGCTATAGCCTCTCCTAACTTCATGAGTAGTGCAATAGCCTTTCCTCTCTTTGACCTCAAATCCTGACCTCCAAGTATCTATGTGACAATATGCCAAATCCAAACGATTGCCAAGTATGTCCCTTAGGCTGGAAGCAACAGACCTCTCCTGTCGTGGTACTCAGTACACATGGCA
The DNA here is from genome assembly GCF_011077185.1 of Oxyura jamaicensis. NCBI lineage: Eukaryota > Metazoa > Chordata > Aves > Anseriformes > Anatidae > Oxyura > Oxyura jamaicensis. The sequence goes on from NC_048893.1 coordinate 24,493,007, forward strand.
TTGTCTTACTTTCACATCCTATTGTGCACCTGTTAGTCATATGAACACAACACACAGGATACATCTCTCCCGTACCTGAAGTGGCATGTGGTATATCAGACATCCGTATTACAGTATCTCTTTATTTTTCCTAAATGAAGCTCAGTTACTGTGAGAAATGAATCTTATAAAGACCATAAGCCATGGAATCACTCTGTCAAATCCATAGCTTTTGCATGAGTCTAGTATCTTTGCATGAGTCTAGTATCTCCACATATCTAGTATCTCCACAGTATCTAGTATCTCCACATACAGTGACACAAGAAATCCACATTCTTAAAGAAGCAGCCCAGTTGCTGGCAGGATGAAAGGCCCTAACTCCATGCTGCAGCTGACTCCCAAGGGTACAGACATAAAGGCCAATACCTCCAGCACCCAGTCTTAGTGTAGAACCCATCTTTACATGAGATGAATTTCACAGCAACTACATCCAGTCTTATGGCTGGGAACCAAGGCAGGGCAAACACATCTTATGGCTGGGAACCAAGGCAGGGCAAACACATCTTATGGCTGGGAGCCTTGGCAGGGCAAACACATCTTATGGCTGATCTTTAAAACCCACAGAAAATAAAATATCTGTTTTCTTTAATCAGGGATTTCAGCTATACTTTTCCCCCCCTTCTCTCTGTCATTAATATCTGGGGGGAAGGGTAAGAGAAGCATTTATGCAGGAAAGTCAATGACTAGTCCTTCAAACGTCACTTCTCACACTTACCCCTGTCCCCACAAGTTCTGAGAAGGTGCTGAGGAAGATTAGCTGGGGATCTTCTCAGCACCCAGCAGTTCCTTTTCAATGTATTCAGAACTGCTTGGTGTAGGCTAGTTCCCTTACAATGGCAGCTGCTGCAGTGTGGGTTCACTTTGAGCTGTTGGGTTGTAACGGAAACCTGGTATCCCTTCAACCTAAGACAACTCTGAAACAGGAAGAAAACAGGATCTCACATTGCTTCCCAAAGCTGATTCAACTCTTCCTGCATAATAAATATCCTTAGCAAGATGATCTTTTAGATTAAAAAAAAATCAAAACATACCCAAACCTGGCAGATTAAACTTTTGTGTGTGTGTGTGTGTGTGTGTGTGTAAGAATTACTATTACTCTCCATATCTTAAATAGGCAGAAGAACTCGCATCTTAAATAGGCAGAAGAACTCGCATGTTTTTTCTTGGTTACATCAGACTCAGAAGACTTTTTTGTGTTAAAGTTTGTCTGCCTAGTGAACTTCAGAACTGTTCCTCATCAAGTGCATGTTTTTGAAAAAGGTGGAGAGAAGATGTTGCAAGTGGTAGAAATTCATTCCTTACAACAAAATCTTCCAAGCATCTGTTGTATATTCTTCCTGTGTTTCCCTTTTGCTCACATTTAGACACAGAGAATGTCTACTGCAACCTATAATCTAATTAGTTTAACAAAAATGCATGTTCTGTCATATGACGGGTTTTTAACTCTGGAATATGTTTTTAACTTGATTAAATTGGCTTTAGCTATGTAACCCCTATTAACATTAATGACAGCCACATGACTGAGGCTCTGAATATCAACTTGAGAATAAATCACTAAAATGCAATAGTTTAACTTTTATTGCCCTATATGGAAAGGGATATCAATTGGAGAGAGGGTTAGAATCTTGCATGTAACCAAACAAGTGTTTAAATACATCAATAGGTTTTGCATGTGCTGAGTTCATATACAGGGCACATCTACATTTTGCAGAATGAGGTATTGACTTCCTCCAGCTCATGTAGAAGATACTGTTTGGATTTTAATTTAATCCTATGTTGATTATTCACTGGCATAAGGCTGAGGAGTGGAAAGAATACTAAACAAGATATTTTAAAGCCACAGAGAATATGGTAGCCAATTTTAAATGTATACTCAAACTTAAATAAAATGTGCATATAAACACACTGCCCCCCTCACAATCTCTTTTTCTCTTTCTGTTTGCATACTTACATATGTATATATTTATGTGTATATATATATATATGCCTTTGAAAAAAAAGAAAGAATCTTTAAAACATGAAAAAATTCACAATCTTATGTCAGAAAGTGTTCTTTTTTTCTGGTGAGCAAGTAATACAGGTATCTCTAGGTCTGGATGGAAAAATTACTGCAACACAGCAGGCTGGAAACAGGAAAAATGCATGATAAAAAGGTAGTGTGAAAAAGTTTCCCAAGAACTGATAAAATTTGGAGTCCATTGAGTCTGCAAGAACTGCAAGAACTGAACTCCATGGGTATGCCAAACCTGTGCATAGCCACTAGTGCACACTGGCATTAAGAGTGGGTAGTATAGCTTGAACCACATCCAAGAAGTAGTTCACAATGATATGAAGACAAAGGTTCTGTACATCAAAGGATTATGTATGTATACATATAATGAGAAATAGATATAGGGATTTTCTGAACTCCCACCTAGAAACCACTCTTGTGCCAGTGTGACTTTATGCTTCTGAGCTTGTTTGGGGTTGGTCTCCCAGCTCTTGCTCCAACCGTTACTAAAACTGAGCATGTGAATATGTAAGTGAAGTGCGGTAGTGAGTAAGAGAATGTGTGGTGTGAATAGCTATCTGCCGTAAAAATCTGATTATATTAATAATAAAACCTAGTGAATAAATAAATATTAGCTGAGATCCATGGCTGCCATGACTCAGTCCCTAAAGACAGAACAAGAATTTACAATATTTTACAAATGATTAGGCTTTTTTTTTTTTTTTGGTGTGTGTGTGTAATTGAATAGTTAGATATTAATTTCACAGTATTCCAACAATCCCACTTTTATGTTAAAATGTTCGAGTTTTTCACTCTCTGGTTTTCAAACAGTGGTTTCATTCCTTCTATGGTTATCTCAAGCTTTACTTTATGTTACGTGCTTGGTGACTAATGAAATAAGAATTTTATCATTTGACATTAGATATTGATGTGATGTTTCATTCTGTATGAACTGTATAAACTGTATGAAGTTCAACAAGGCCAAGTGCCAGGTCCTGCACGTGGGGCACAACTACCCCAAGAAGAGCTACAGGCTGGGAGATGAGTGGTTGGAAAGCTTCCTGTCAGAGAAGGACCTGGGAGTACTGGTTCACAGTCGGCTGAATATGAGCCACCAGTGTACCCAGGTGGCCAAGAACGCTAAGAGCACCCTGGCTTGTATAAGAAGCAGTGTGGCCAGCAGGTCCAAGGAAGTGATTGTCCCCCTGTACTCGGCTCTGGTGAGGCCGCACCTCGAGTACTGCGTTCAGTTTTGGGCCCCTCACTACAAGAAGTGCATTGAGGTGAGGAGAGAAGGGCAACAAAGCTGGTGAAGGGTCTGGAGAACAAGTCTTATGAGGAGTGGCTGAGGGAGCTGGGCTTGTTCAGCCTGGAGAAAAGGAGGCTCAGGGGTGACCTTATCACGCTACACAGGCACCTTAAAGGAGGCTGTAGCGAGGTGGGGATTGGTCTATTCTCCCATGTGCCTGGTGACAGGACGAGGGGGAATGGGCTTAAGTTGCGCCAGGGGAGGTTTAGGTTGGCTATTAGGAAGAACTTCTTTACTGAATGGGTTGTTAGGCACTGGAATAGGTTGCCCAGGGAAGTGGTTGAGTCACCATTCCTGGAGGTCTTTAAAAGACGTTTAGATGTAGAGCTTAGGGATATGGTTTAGTGGAGGACTTGTTAGTGTTAGGTCAGTGGTTGGACTCGGTGATCTTGGAGGTCTCTTCAAACCTAGACAATTCTGTGATTCTGTGATTCTGAAATAAGTAGATATGGGATCTCTTAGCCAGAGAAAACATCAAGATGCTTGTGGCACATACAGCAATGAAGTCTAGGGAGTGTCTAGGGCATTTCTTCCACCAGTTCTCATGAAAAATCATCAGGGTTAGAATAAAAAAGAAGTAATGGCTTCCAGAGGGTAAGAAGCTTTTCATTAGTAGATGTAACTATCGGAAGTGTGGATAGCTTTGTACAACCAGGTTGAAGTACAGGCAAACTATAACTAGCTTCATGTGCTATATTTGTTCTAACCCCAAATCTATATTAGTAAAGTAATAGTAAATCTATATTAGTAAAGTAAATCTATATTAGTAAATCTATATTAGTAAAGTAAAGTAAATCTATATTAGATTTACCCTGCAGTCTGAGGTCATAAGCATCAATGAAGATAAAGGCTTGAATACACATCAAGCATTGTGTAAAAAGGCGATGTTATTGATTCATGACATCGGTGTTGACTTTTGTACTTCTTGGTTTTCAGAGGATTAACTTTGGCTACTTATTCACAATGAGAGGGCTTAAGGACTCACTGGGCAACGTAATATTAATCTGTATGTTAAAAAATATTTTAAATAAACTTCATAAATGTGCACTCACAAGGAAAATGTTGCCAAAGTAAACTTAATCTTGGCATTTCTTACCTTTGGAGTATTTGATTCTGTAACATTCATTGTTTTCCCAATATATGGAACACCAGGGAAGTGTTGCTTAAAGCTGAGAATAAATAAGAGGGAAACAGATTCAGACAAAGCAGTCTGTCGCCCTTGCTACAGATGGCACATGGTTTCTCTAAAAAGTTAAAAACAATCTGAATCTTGTGAGCTTGAGAAGATGTATTACAATAAGGACTTTTTATAGTATATGATTTATATATTTTTGGAATGGTTCTGAAAGCAGTGTGATCTCCCAGGAAAGCCATTTAAGGTAGGAGGATTACACCAGCAAAAAGTGCTAAGCGAAAAACACAGCAGGAGTGCAAACTCAGAGAAATCCCCTGAACAGGGAGAGAAGAACACTCACTTATTGAATTTACAGATGAATGCAGACTGCATTCAGTCTGCATTATTGAATGCAGACTGAACGCTTTCAGGAACAAAACCTGGAAGGAAAAAGAGATGCATGCAGATGATAGGGTAAGAGAGAGGAAGCCATTGCAGAGAACTCCCTAGTTTGGCTATCCCAGGTATCTGAACAGGTTACCAGTTCTTTAGGCACAGTGTGGAGGTCAGCCCAAAAAAATCAGGAAGGGAGAAGCTGCTTTGTCACCCCATCAGCTTTCACAATGAAGACAAGCCTCAGAAATCCTACATGGCAACAACATAGAAAGAAACTTGATTGTTATTATATTCCAAGGATTATTACTATCATTACTGTATATTCTTCTCCCATTTTATGTAAGCAGGAACTTATAGTTTTCGTGTTGGTCAATTTTATTTTATTTTATTTTTCACATCTTTTACAGTTAAATTAAACATGAATTTAGATGAGTTTTACAAATGTGCATGTGTGTGGCAGCAACTCTACATTCATTGAGGGCAATAAAGCCAGTGACAATATCATAGATAGGCAAATCCTGAGGAGGACGTGCAGACTAGGAACTCCAGGAAGCTGCCTTCTTCCCAGTGTCTGTTTGCAGACTGCTATTGCCAGGGTTAGCTCCTAGAGAGAAGCTGCCGTGATGAGGCACAAACGTGGGCCCTTCTTGCAAGAGACAGATTGAGCTTCCATGCCCACCCCAGTGGAGTGATGTTCCTTGCTGATTTGTAGGGTTGCTGCCATAAATATTGCTTCAGGTATATGTTAGAAAGAAAACCACTGGAGAAGAACAAAGTGTGACAATATATGGATGGAGGAGTTACGGGTTTACTGGGGAGGAACACTTTTTTTCCCCCACAGTTTCCAATCTTTACTACACACGTGCACACACACATACACACACACACACAAAGTTGCAAAAGCAGACTACAGAGAGCTGAGGGAGAGATAACAGGTCTGTAGGTAGATGCAGGTGTTGCTATGCTCCAGTGGAACTCCCTTTGTGCTCCTGCCCTGACCTCTCCAGTTATGGTCACTCCCCTTAATTTTTGCTCTGCTGTGTGTCTGTCTCTTCCTGATCTTTTTTTTTTTTTTTTTTCCTCTTACTGTTGACCATTTTCTTTTCCTCTGCTGCTTCGCTTCCCTATCCAACTCTAATTGTGGTGCCTCCTTATGAGTTTTCTTCACTCTTGTCTATTTAATCAGTGATTCCTACTCCCTTCTCATTTCTTTTCATGACTCCCACTTCCTCCTTTAGCAGAGTGCATCCCAGCTCCACAGAGAGAAATTCTTCCTGCTGCCTGATCTTGTGCTCAGCACTATGGTGGCCTTCAGTGCCCATGTAGAGTCGTTTGTAGAGGCTCTCTAGCAGTGAGATGGAGGTTGATCATAGTTTTGGTAGACAGAGGTATAAACAGTCTTGTGATGAAGAGGAGCGCTGACTTGGATTGAGAGCATTCACAACAAATACTCTTGAGACAATTCATCTGGCAAATTAAAGCTCCCATCCAGCCAATGTACACAGAGAGTTTTGTTTATTTGTTTTCACTTGATGATCATATTTGGGCAGCTTGTCACCAGAACAGAAAAAAAGACTTTCCTGCTTGAGGTAACCCCCAGCACTTCTCAAATTTCATGTACCATTCCCCACAAAGAAATGATAGCTTGACTCAAGCTTTATCTACTTTTACCAGCTGAAGTTCCTAGTTTTCTGAAGAGGGCTGATTTTCTACCACTTATGCAGTATACTCAGCATTGAAAATATAGTCTGAATGCAAAGATAGAAATCTCCAGATTTAACAAAGAAAACAATTATTGCTTCATTTGAGCTCTGAGCATTTGGGGGGGAATATGCCTAGTTTTTACAACGATATTTCTAAATAATGCTTTAAAGCTCTTATTATATGAATGCCATCCATCAGAAAAAGAGTCAAAGAGTGGCTGAAAGAGGAGAGAGATACAGATAGTCATGTAGTTGTTTTAAAATGCCACTGACCGCTAAGCAAACTACATTAAAAAGTCAAAAATCTCTTGTAAAGTAAAATACCCTGACATTATTTGGTGTGATTGTGTCTTTCATATGAGGGTTAAATTAACATGAAATATAAAACATCAAGTGCTGTGTGTTTGATGTTTGTCTGACAACAAATGCATGCATGGGCCAGATTCTACCTGGTGAGCAGCATGTGGCTGTAGGAAACTGTCTGGGCTGCTGCACCTCCCTGATCCCAGGGCAACCTGCTGTGGACCTAACAGCTGCCAGCAGCTTAGTGTTCTCTATAGATGTAGACAAAACTGATTGTTGCTACCCAGATAGGCGGGCACCCTCATCCTTTTGGGCAGCTTTAGGCAGCTTTGCAGGAGTGATCTACTGGGCAAGGAGAAGAGGATAGTTGTGTTAAGAGTGATTTAGAAGTGTTGTCAAGGGACTTGGTCGGGGGGACAGAGAATGCCTGGAAGGGATGTGCAGTGCCTGGAATGGGTTTCCATCAAAATTTGAAGATATTGGTTGTGTATGAATCAAGAAGGGGACAGAAAGGAGGACTGCATATAGTTGTATGAAATCAAGGTGTCATAAGCGTCTGGAAGATTCTGAAGAGTCCAAGGGTATCTGTGTATTTGGGTGGTGATCTTTTTCTTTATTTAAGATATGGACCTGTTAAAGTGAGTCCAGAGGAGGGCCACAAAGACAATCAGAAGGTTGGAGCACCTCTCATATGAAGACAGGCTGAGAGAGCTGGGGCCATTTACACTGGAGAAAAGAAGGCTCCAGGGACACCTTAGAGCAGCCTTCCAGAACTTAAAGGAGGCATACAGGGAAAATGGAACTGGATCTTTTCTCAAAGAGTGTAGTGATGGGACAAGGGGTAATGGTTTGGGTAATGACTTTAAACTGAAAGAGGGTGGGTTTAACACATCCCTGGATGTGGTGGGTTGAACACATCCCTGGATGTATTCAAGGCCAAGCTGGATTGGGCTTTGAGCAACCTGGTCTAGTGGGTGGTGTCCCTGCCCATGGCAGAGGGGTTGGAACTAGATGATCTCTAAGGTCCCTTCAAACCCAAACCATTCTATGATTCCATAACCTTAGTCTGTAAAAAAATATGTGTGTATAATCCTGATATAGACAGCTAATCTATCAGCTTGGGGCAGTAGCTATCCCATAAATCTCCATAGATGCTGCAGGGGAACAAAGAGGCATATTGTTTTAGCAAAGGAAAAAAAGAAAGAAAAGAAAGAAAAGAAAGAAAAGAAAGAAAAGAAAAAGAAAAAGAAAGAAAGAAAGAAAGAGAAAGAAAGAAAGAAAGAAAGAAAGAAAGAAAGAAAGAAAGAAAGA
>NC_048893.1:24501181-24504803 GCF_011077185.1 Oxyura jamaicensis
AAAGAAAGAAAGAAAGAAAGAAAGAAAGAAAGAAAGAAAGAAAGAAAAAGAAAGAAAGAAAGAAAGAAGGAGCACTAAATGTTAATCTAGCAATTATTTTAGTTGCACATTCTGCATCATGTTTAAATAAAATGTGGAGTCTCAATTTAATATCAAGATGACTACAGAATGCCCCGATGTTTCCCAGATATATATATATATATTTTTTTTCCCAAGGAGATTCTTGCCTAGCATCTTTATTGATAGTGGAAGAAAATAGTTTTCATATTGTAATTTTTCCAGTAATAGGTTAGAGCAATCAAAGTCATAATGAACAAATGTTATGAAACCTTAAACAAAATCACCACCTTTGTTGAATCCTGGAATACTTGCAGTTCTGATATCCACAGAAACTCTTAATGAACATCATTTTTCCAGAGCAGTGGCAATCATAATCACATCATAACTTGCAAGCAAGAAATCTTCTTTGATCCTTATTCTAAGCCCATGCTGTTTTAATATCCATCTAACCAGATCTGTAGCAAAAATATCTAAGTTTGGTAGTTGCTTTTCTGTCTGCTGGAACAGATAACCAGGAGAGTGAATATGAAGAATTTTGAGGAAAGAATATTATGGTTTCAGAGGTATAACAGTACACAAAGCATAAAATAGTACAAAAGAATGGAACTGACAATTTAATAAACATATTGCAAATAATAGTATACACTAACTTAAGTAAAACAAAACTTTTTTTTTTTTTTTTTTTTTTTTTTTTTGTCCTACTTAGATTAAAATTCTTAAGGAAACATAAAGGAGAACATCTATGGGGATAATAAAATTTTTAGTTAGTCAAATGTTAGTAAGCAACCAAATAAAAGTAATTAGAAGCAAGAAAAATTGAAAGCTTAAAACATTCATTTCAAAAGAAAATTGGAAGACATCTGTGGGTTGGGGAATATGTGTCAAAACACAGATTGGAATTATAGGCAAGAGCATTTCGAAGTAACATAATCACTTGCTTGTCACAGTGTGGAGTGTTATGTGATAAACAAGAAGAATTAGCCATGATTTCTCTAAATGTAGACTGTAGACAACCCAAAAAAATACAGCAGATAAATAGCTGAAGACAAGAGAGACCAAAAATTGGTCTGACATTGGAGACAGCAGAGCTTAAAGGGCCTTAAGTAGTTTGCAATTGTAATTTTCTTTTCTTTCCAGCAAAACATCTGAAAGAAAAAGTTCCTCACACCTCCACCCACACACCCCAAAGAATTACCAGAACAAGTGAAAGCAACATAACAAGGAAAGCCAAAAGACTGCGTGCAGTCTGCAGCACATAGTTCTTCTTTTGCAAGAGGAATAGTACATATGGAAAAGAAATCCTTATCATACTTTCAGAATGGGAGAAAACAGCTGTAGTCTGGAACAGGAGTTAAGCTAATGTTTGTAAGTATTAACAGTTTACGTTATGTTTATGAATGTCCCATTTAACGTTCAAACTCATCAAGCCCTTCTTTTTTCTTCAGCAGAAAGTTATGCTCAGTAGAACATTTAATCTTAAAACAAACAAACAAGCAAGCAAGCAAGCAAACAAACAAACAAAAAGGCACTAAGGAAATCAATTTCCAGCACTTTTTGAGATAAGAAAAAAGCTTTTTGCTCTGCTACTCAACAACCACTGATAGTGTTTACATTTCACTTCGGAAGAATTGTTTTCATCAGTCAGTACAATTGCATGTTTCTTACAAGGTCTCCAAAATAAGAAGATAATATAAATGTAACCCTTCTCAATTCAAAATTTCTGCCCTTCTCATAAACTAATATCATGGTGTTTGATTTTCTTGAATAGATTAAGAACTTTCCCACTACTGATCTAATTAATGAGAAAGAATTTCCTATTTTAATTTTAAAGATAGCAGTAGAAAACCTAAGGCAACAAAAAGCTGTATACTAACGTCTGGTAACCAATCACTGAATTCTGATCAACAGCTTTAATGGAAAGATTTAAGTTATCAACAGGAAAGCTGAAAAAATAGAAAAAGAAATACAAACATACACAGAAACCTGTGTATGGCCAGAGAAAGGAGGGTGCTGATTTTCACTTGTGAGAGGTGGATCCCTAGTCCTTTGGCTGAGTGTGCATAATTACCCCTTAATAGTAGAAATTCTTCTGGAAATATGGACTGAGTTCACACAAAAGTAGAATAAGCATTTTGCTTATTCTCCTAGATGTTATCTTTGCATTATGCATGTCACATATCCAGAAGAGCTCCTATAATGTGGCAGGGATGTCTGCATTTTTGTTGTATATCAGTCACATCTCCAAAATATAATAAGAAAGAGGATGTGGACTGTTGATTTGTATCCAGACTAGTTTACATGGACTCAAAACATAGGACATTGTTGAGGCTCAGAATAAACTAAGATTTAAACATTATCTATATGGTCATTCAAGCAAGATTTTCCTTGCTTGGTACCTTTGAAAATAGCTTTAAAAAATAAGGAAATAATGTTTGTTTCAAGTTTTAGGGTGGACTTAATGAGACTTGTAGAAAGTGATTGACTATGCGAAGACAGAATGATGCAAACAGAAAGGAAGCTAGTACATTTCAGTCTAGGAGGTAAAACTCTTTTGCTCAAATATTCACCCCACTGACAAGGATAACCTAAACAGTATAACAGAAATGATATATGTGCCAATATACAAAGGACATTTTATAACAAGGATATTTCATTTAAACAAATATTCTGCAGTACATTGAGAAATCATGATGACCTTTTCAAGTATTACTATTTCTAAAGTTGTCTTTACCCTTTACCACATCCATTGTTATGGCCTATGTGGATAAGCCCAAATGAAAAACTGTAAACTAACAAATTTCAAATGAAATGTCATCATTAACTTTAATGCATTACTGTTCATGATTATAAGTCTTATCTTGAAACAACTCATAACAGTTATAAACTTCTGTAGCTTCACTGGCAATGAAATATCTCCCGGTTTTCACACATCACAGGAAGATCAGGATTGTGTCGAAAATGCAGCAAAATTTACATTCTCTTTAATAGTTTCCTAGTAGCTATAAGCAGATCTTTTCTTTTTTATTGCAGTATTTGTTAAAATGAAAGATTTTGTTAAGGAATTTTCTTCTTTTGAACTGAGCAATCAGGGTATAATGTTCCAGTTGATATCAATGCAGTGTCCTGCTAGCAATTATAAGATAAAGCAGTCAGGAAGAGTAAAAGTCCAAAAGATAATTCATTTTAAGGCCTTCAAGACAAGCAAGAATAGATCACTTCATAGCTTTGCAATCAGAAACTTTTTGTATTAAAGTTTTGTTGTGAAGTTCTTATGACCTAAATAGTTTCCCCTTAAATTCAAAAGAAGTAGTTCATTTGTTTTCACTGGTAGTAAGTCACTGCTTGCCTTGGATCTATGTAACCCTTATTCCATAGCTGCATAAGCCTCCTGAGGAACCAATAAAATGGTGTGGATTAATCTCAAAAGTTGTCTTCTTTGCTGAAATGCAATCTTTATCATGAAAACAAAACATGATAAAGAATACTCCTATAAAGTTCTCTCATGTGTTTTATATAGAATCATAGAATCATAGAATATCCTGAGTTGGAAGGGACCCTTAAG
>NC_048893.1:24507803-24509867 GCF_011077185.1 Oxyura jamaicensis
AAAAGAAAAGAAAAGAAAAGAAAAGAAAAGAAAAGAAAAGAAAAGAAAAGAAAAGAAAAGAAAAGAAAAGAAAAGAAAAGAAAAGAAAAGGTTCCTCCTGACATAAGCAAATGATTGAAAGTTGGGAAACAACCAAATAAGGGCATTGACAGTGCAGTTCAGAAATTGTAATATTTACAGAACAGTGGAAATCCCGTTGGCATAGAGTTTGAGTAGTTTTGGCACTGTTTAGCTGGAACAGTGAAACAGAAATATCCATGGTGGACAAGCCAAGGAGCATCCTTGTAGGATCTCTGTAAAAATATTTATGAGAATGCATTGTGCTGGAAATAGTCATCTTGGTGCCTGCTGTTCTCCTCAGGCATCAAAATGAAAACAAAGGACATCTCAATGAGTATCAAAATCTGAGGTAAACAGAGACCAAATTCCATCTCTTTACATGGTTTCTAAAATCCCATGGAGTTTCTTCAGCTTCTGAATCATGCAAAATAAATATTTATACATAGACAGCAGGGGGCTTTAATCTTGATTTGTTAAGAAATTGAGGGATTTTTTATTATTATTATTATTTAGCTTGTTACTTTTGGCTTGTTTATTGTCTTCTTAACCCCAGCAAAGCAAGAAGAAGGGGTAGGAAAGCAAGAATAAGGGATAGATAACAGCTTTGCCAGCTTGCCAGGGCATCTATCACACTAAGAGTCTCACCTGCTGGTAAGATGTTTTTCACTCCTCTATACTACCTGGTTGGTGCAGAATAAAAGATGTAGATGAGGTAACCCAGACCCCTAAGTGTGAACCTGTAAAATGTTGTTCTCATTTTGAACATGTGCAAAGCATCAGATAACTAGGCTTTATTTTAAGTCACTAGTGGAATACTGTGAGAAAGGACTCTATCATTAAATCAGCTGATAATTATACAATGGAAATGTACATTGTATTTCTTTTTTATGTATTTTAAATGAATTTTTCATTTACATTGTAAACAATTCAAACTATGGAGTCTGATATACTGCAGAGAATGTGTGAAATGACAGGCAGTAAGTTCTGCTACATGTCAGCATACATATTTTCTTGAATAGAAGTAAAATAGTGTTGTTGTTGTTTTTTAATTATATTGTCTGACCATAACTTTCCCCCTCTATTTAAAAGTGTATTATAATTGAAAGCCTGTCTGTAAGTTTCAGTTTTTATTTTACCACTGTACTGATGTAAAGTCTTTTCAATTATACTGCTTATTCAAGCTACATACTGAGCTTATAGAGGAGATCACAAGTTAATAATTACTTTTTATGCTTCTCAATAAACCTGAGAGGGGCGGTATTTTTTGAGAGAGTACATTAAGGTCAATTCCTTAACAATAGTTGTTCTTACAGTAGAATGACCAACCTAATCTTCTGACTGTCTTCCCAAAACACTGCCATGGAGCAGAGAACCTCCCACACTTAACACAGTGTTAAGGTTAGCTGTTACAGGTGTGGGCCAACAATTATCGCTAAGAAATGGCTCTTTAGAGATCTTTGAGGTTGGAAGCTAAGCTTTCAGTGCACTTCCTATTGCAATGTAAGCATATATAAATATACAAACACAATGAACATGAATGTAAGCAACCTTGGCAGGGTATGAGCTAGACACCTGAAGACACAATAGAGACATTAAAAATGTTTTCTTAAACATTGTTGTGATGTAGCAACTGCTGTGTCACATTCTGTGCACAAGTAACTAGGTTCTCAAAGACAAGTTTCTAGCCATTATCATCATTTTGTGCACCATTATCTGCCCAGTCAGAATTTCTCTGGACAAGCTCATTAACTACCAATACTTGTTTGAAGACTCAGATAAGGACCTGACATGCTGTTTGCTTTTTCATCTGTAAGAATGAGGTATCTTTGTTAAAATCCCCTCGATTCACATTTCCAACTTTAAGAAAGAGAGGAAGGGAAAGAGAAAGGGAAAGGGAAAGAGAAAGGGAAAGGGAAAGAGAGAGAAAGAAAAGAAAGAAAGAAAAAGAAAGAAAGAAAAAGAAAGAAAGAAAGAAAGAAAGAAAGAAAGAAAGAAAGAAAGAAA
>NC_048893.1:24509877-24510113 GCF_011077185.1 Oxyura jamaicensis
AAAGAAAGAAAGAAAGAAAGAAAGAAAGAAAGAAAGAAAGAAAGAAAGAAAGAAAGAAAGAGAAAGAAAAAAAGAAAAAAAAGAAAGAAAGAGAACAAAAGAACGAAAGAAAGAGAAAGAATGAAAGAAAAAGAAAGAAAGAAAGAAAAAGATAAAAATAAAAAGAAAGAAATGAAGAAAAAAAGAGAAAAGGAAGGAAGGAAGGAAGGAAGGAAGGAAGGAAGGAAGGAAGGAAG
>NC_048893.1:24510123-24553556 GCF_011077185.1 Oxyura jamaicensis
GGAAGGAAGGAAGGAAGGAAGGAAGGAAGGAAGGAAGGAAGGAAGGATTTCTAAACTGATTTCAAATGCTTATCGAACTTGCTGTCAAAATTACAGAATCACAGAGTGGTTGAGACTGGGAGGGACCTCTGGAGATCATCTAGTCCAACCCCCCTGCCAAGTCCCTCCCATTGCTTCTTGTCCTGTCAGTGGGCACCACTGAAAAGAGTCTGGGCCCATCCTTTTGACACCCTCCCTTCACATATTTATACACATTGATCAGATCTCCTCTCAGTCTTCTCTTCTCCAAGTTAAACAGGCCCAGCTCTCTCAGCCTCTCCTCATATGACAGATGCTCCAGTCCCCTTGTTGTCTTAGTAGCCCTCTGCTGGACTTGCTCCAGGAGCTCCATGTCCCTCTTGTACTGGGGAGACCAGAACTGGACACAATACTCCAGAAGTGGCCTCACCAGGGCTGAGTTGAGGGGCAGGATCACCTCTCGACCTGCTGGTAATGCTCTTTGTAATGCAGCCCAGGATACCATTGGTCTTCTTGTCCACAAGGGCACAGTACTGGCTCATGGTCAGCCTCCTGTCCACCAGGACTCTTAGGTCCTTCACTGCAGTGTTGCTTTCCAGCAGGTCAGCCCCTAGCTTGTACTGGTCTATGGGATTATTTCTCCCTAGATGAACTTTGTTAAACTTCATGAGGTTCCCCATTGCCCAGATTTCCACCCTGTCCAAGTCTCTCTGAATGGCAGCAGAACCCTCTGGGGTATTGGCCACCCCTCCCAGTTTTGTGTCTTCACAAAACTTGTTTAGGGTGCACTCTGTTCCATCACCCATGTCATTGATGAACAAGACTGCACCCAGTACTGACCCCTGTGGGACACTGCTAGCTATAGGCCTCCAACAACACTGCACCACTGAAAACAACTCTCTGAGCTCTGCCATGCACTCAATTCTCAATCCATCTCACTGTCCACTCATGTATCTCTCACTTCCTAAGCTTGCCTATGATGATGTTATGGGAGACAGTGTTAAAAAGCTTGCTGAAGTCAAGGTAGACAACATTCACTGCCGTACCTTCATCTACCTAAGACAGTCATCCAATCGTAAAAGTATATAAGATTGGTTAAGCATGATTTCCCTTTGGCTAATCCATGCTGACTACTCCTGATCATCTTCTTATCTTCCACCTGCTTAGAGAAGACCCCGAGGATAAGCAGCTCCATCACCTTTCCAGGGATGGAGGTGAGGCTGTCTGGCCTGTAGTTCCTCCTTCTTTCCCTTTTGAAGACTGGATTAGCATTTTCTTTCTTCCAGACTGCAGGCACCTCCCCTGTTCTCCATGACCTTTCAAAGATGATGGAGAGTGGCCTAGCAATAACTTCCAAAAACTCTCTCATGTGCTCTGAAAATATAAAATGTTAATTGCTACAATTGAGATTTTAGTATCAAGAGTCTTGAGGAGCTAAAAAAATGCCATTTTATTCTTCCAGCATTAATTTTTGGAATTTAAACTGATTTCACTGTACTTTATTTTTCCTTTAAATAGCACTTAGAAATATTATTCTCATCTCTTTCTAAGTTGATACTTAGATCAAGCATTCTTACTTCATGCTATTATTTGCTTTTCTCAGTATTCCATTGCTTATATTTTCTTGTTTCTCAAGGTATACATGGAGTATACTTCTGGCAAGTTATTGTGGAGGCCAACATCCTTTCACATGTGGGATTGAATCCTTTCAAAATAATAGTATACATTTGAATATGAAAACTGAGGGATTAACAGGCATAATTTCACACTTACTCCTTGGTTCCACTTGATCTGTAGATGAGACATGACACTGAATTCAGTAGGATGAATGTCTGAACTTTCATTGACATCAGACTCAACATCAAATAGCACTTCACCCTTATTTGTTGCTGAGTGGTCTAAAACATAATTGCAAAGTACTTTTCTAATTAGTTATCTTTAAAATTTTGCCTTTAGCATATTACATTCGACAGCTTTGTGAAGTGTAAAAAATGTCACATAAGTGGTTAATGTCTGGGGAAACACATTTACTTTTTTTCTAGTCGTAAAAAACAACAGCTTGTGAGGGTCAATCTTTTACAGTGTATGCTTCACTGAATGCAATTATTAATCATTTCCCTTCAGGAAAAGTATTAAATTAAGTGTTAAAGTACAGATCTAAACAGTGTTAAGTGCCCAGAGCTACTGAGTTCATGGTTTCAGCTATATTTCAGTGTGAGATAATTGACCTTCCACAATGCAAATGTGGAGCTGGCACAGATTGATACAAAATGACTCATCCTGTCTCTGTTTTATCTCCTTGCGTTTATTTATTTATTTTGGTGTCCATCCTCTGTTGCCATGAAGCACACTCTCTGGTTGTGTTTAGGATTGGGTCCTTAAATTTCTCCATTTTTAGTAAGCACATAATTTGCAGGACAGTTTTCTCTAATGCAACAGCTACATAGTAAAGATAGGTGAAAATCAAGGTAAATAATATGGTCAAGACTTGTTTTTTTTTCTTATGATTAAACAATCCTCCAAGCCAGTTGAATTTACCAACATAAAAAACAAACAAACAAACAAACAAAAAAACTGTAAACTAAGCTAAAAAAAAAAACAAAACTAAACTGTCAATCAGGCTCAAAACAAAAAATATATATATAATGACATATGACATAAATATTTTTTTTTCACTGTGATTATGATACTGACTAAGACCTCTAATGTTCATCCTCATTTTATTATTAAAGTGCTTTCTGTAATTACATTTTAATACTATGGTTTACATCACTAATTACAGATGGTGGCTTTTCCAAAGCAATTCCCAGTTCTGGATGCCTTTTCAAAATCTCTCAGCAATTCCCAGTTCTGGATGCCTTTTCAAAATCTCTCAGCATTCTGTATGCTGGTAACATCTAAAACACAACATATACTGCTAGTTTACTCATAAGAAGAAGCAGATATTGAAAGCATTTACAGATGAAAGGAAATAAATCTGGTACAGTTGGTAGGATCTAGGAACCTGAAATGCAGTGTCTTTGTATGTGTGTATATATGACTGTGTAAATAAACAAATATAAATGCCTATCTCTATGCATACATGTTTGTGTGTTTATCTTTGCCCAACTTTTCTGATAAATAGAGATGATCTGTTACTATCAGAATACTCTATCATGAATTTACATTATTTTGTATCCCTGGCAGCATTTTACAGTGTTGCTGAAGAACAGTGATTTTGAGAAGTGTGATTAGGAAAGAAGGACTGCTCAGGTGGGAAAGATTATGTCCTGTGTGATCAGAGCTTAGAGTTTGATTCATTACTCTTTCACAAGCCAGTTAACTTTAGACAAGTCAGTTATTCTTATCTTTTACAATGGCTGTGATTTGGCAAACAAATACTTCATGTTAAAAAAAAATAAAAAAAATAAAAAAATAAAAAATCCTGTTATCCCTAGCTGAAAGAGAATTTTAAAAAGGTCTAATTTTTTCCATGCACAATTTTGCTGTCAAGTGAAAGGCTTCATTCTAAATATTGATGTGGATTTTCTCTATATACAAATCTCAATTATATCCCACACAGAATTAAAAACATTACTTTTTTTTTTTTTTTTTTTTTTTTTTTTTTTTACCATCAGAAAATCTCTTCATGATGCTTTGACAGGTAGTGACTGAGAAAGGAGAGAAATGAGAACAAGAAACATTTTGGGATCTTTGTTTCTTCAGTTTAGAGTTGATATTTCAAAAACATTTTTGGTATCTAGGTCCCATCCTTCTTAGTGAAAACAGAGATCCTTATGTAATTAGTTATGCGATATAGAAAGTGGGATCTGAAGGGGGTGATCACAATTCTATTTATCACCTGCTTCCACATCTCCTTGCATACAATAACCTCATAGCAGAAGTGCTCAAAGGCAACATGGAATGTCTTTTCCTCACCAAAGATTTTAGAGAGAGCAGGGCCTTCAGCCTGCATCTTTGGCATCAGTAGGCTGTAAGGCTGTAGACTCTCCTCTGATATTGTCATATGACAAAAGAGCATTTCATGATCTTTAGGACAAGGACTTGATAACTGTTTTTTCCCTATGCCAAGTGACTGCACTGATAAGTCACATAATTGCATGTTCTGGGCTGATATCTGACTCAGGTAAATTATTCAATCTTAGATATAATGAATCAGTTTAATGAAAGCTAAAGCAAATCCAGTATATCCATACAGAATTTTCCAGTATTAACAACTGGCATTTTCATATGACGCTCTATTCTGCTGAGAAATAAATTAATATTTCAATGTTATTGTGAGGTTAAATATGAATTGGCTCATAGAAAAATTATTTTGAAATGATATGTCTAAACTTTTAACTTGCTTTTGTTCCTCAGTTACTGGAATAATTACGAGTTTTCTTTAAGGCTGTTATTAACTTTTGATAACTTCCTGTATAGTTAACACAAACATATTCTTACATTTTTGAACTTTGTTCAGGAAATCGTACCAATATTTTAAGAAAAGGTTAACCTTCCTTTAGATTTGTAAATATTTTCAAGTGACTATCTCTGGTAGGGCAAAGCTGGAAACAAGTAACACCTAGTGTCTGTCAAAATTTGTTAATCTCATAGAAAAGCTCTCCTATTCATTATTCAGTGACCCTTGAAGCAATGGTAACATTATAATTGTTTCAGTACTTGCAGAGGATTCCAGCCATTTTTCTTCTTACATTGGTACTGTGCATAGCTCATGAAGGGGGAACAGATGTAGTTCCATGAATGCTGGATTTAGTTTCAAATTCACAGCAACTGCCTTCTTTTGTGGTTGGCAAACTTTTATACCAACATTTGTACTGCTTCTTACCTTACACCTACCTTCATACTTTTTTGGGTAAATTTTTCAGAAGACACAAATCTTCAGGGAAAATGGGAACAAGTTGAGTGCTGGAGCACATGGCTGTCCCTGAGTACATTGCTCCAAATTCTCCACCCCTTGAGGGTATGTGTAATTGGAAACTTCATATAACCCCTGTAGCTGGAGTCTCTTCTCAGCTTGCTTTAAATGATGAAGTCCATCTATTTACAATTTTTTTTTCTAATTTATTTTATGTCAAGATAGTCAAGAGATGCACAATGTTTTTTGAAAGCATAACAATCTTTTAAAATCATAACTATATAAAAAATAAATAAATTATAAAGTATATTTGGAGAATTCATAGGGAAACTTAGCCCTATTTAATTTTACTAACACATCTCACCTAGACTTCAGACTCTGTGTCCTTGCCTTGAAAGACCCTCACAGCTTTGCCCCAAGCTCTTTCTCTAACCTTATCCTCTTTTGCATTCCTCTTCTTTATGCCACCAGCACCTATCTCAGTCCTTCTTTTGTCCCTGATCAGTCTCTCCAGGCTTTTTTCCATGCCTGTACATTCCACCTGTCAGTTCTTTGCCAACTCACAATCCCACCTTCATTAAAGTCATTTAACCAAAATAAAGAAATACTGTTTTTCTACCAGATTTAAAGTGAGTATAGAAAGAATCGAATAAAACCCCACCCAAATCCTGATCTGAAATGCTAAAATAATGCAATGATTTCCTTGGCTTAAAACTGGATTGCCCGGGAACATGACCAGGCAGATAAAACTGCAGAACTTGGGAGATGATCCTCCTCATGAAAGTAAACCCTGTTTATGTCAAATCTGCTATATTGCTTAGTCAGTTACTATCACACTAGTAATTTCAGTATTCATTTAAGTGTTTTACATGGGTGTCCTTTTAATATTATTTGCATGATCCATACATAAAGATATCTGTACAACATGATGAAATTACTATACAATGAGAACGGTAATTCTCACCTATCTTTAGCAATGGCTTGTTAACACAGCACTAATTAGGGCTATGAAAGTTGACAATGCAGTAAAAACTCTCATAGAGAATAAAGGATTTTTGCATGGCTTTAGGGTTATTATCTCTTAAAAAGAGACTGGCAAAGTTCAGTTCTGGTCTGTGCTTACTGCTCATTCCAGGAAGCAGTCAGCGCTACTCCTTTTACTAGAGTTGCTGACTCTGTTTCTGTTCCATGTAAGGTTGCCTTGTGCTCGTTCACCAAGCATCTAAGTATCTTCCAGCAGTACCTGATGTGTCTAACATCTGCCCTATGCAGTCTGATGTCGGATCTTGGTCCTGGGCAAATGGAGTATGCTGCAGTGCTCTGTTTCAATTTGTTTGAATTCCTCTTAAAATGTAAATTAAAATAAGGAAAAAAAGGACAAAAAAGCAAAAGCAATCTTTACCTATAGCTATACCAGCTAATAAATTTGAAATTTATTGCTTGAGGTTGGGAATGGTCTCTGTTCACTCCTTTCCCCTTTCTCTTCACTGGAAAAAAATCAGCAGGAAGGACACAGAAAGAACATCTGTACCCCGAGTCCACAGGTAGGGTACATTCCATCTACTGCCGATGCTATCCAAGCATACTGCAGGGCTAACAGCCTAGACTTTAAATGTTTTATTTGTTTATTAATTATTTACTTATAAAAGTATCATGGCATTTAAAAACATGTTACACTGAAAATCTGTCCTTAACCTTGTTTACTCTGAGATGTGAAAGTGGAGACATAATTCACAAGCTTTAAAATATTAAAAAAAGTTCATTGAGTTTCACTCAGAAAGACCCTCTCCCTTGCCTTTTAATACTGCAAAGTAGAATGGCACTACATAGGGAAGTCACTGCACCAGAAAGTTTGTTTCTTAATTCTTTGACAGGCCTCCTAATTTTTTTCTTCAATGTTCCAGAAAATAAACAGGCAGATTAAAAAAAAAAAAAAAATCACAAACAATATAACTGCTAAACTTAGCACTGTCAGACAGTACAAGATCAGAGCTATATGTTGTACTCCAGACATGGAACTGCTGTCAAAAATCTTCTAACCAATTCACTGCTTAACCAAACAAAAAGGTTGAGAAGAAAATTGTTTGGTGTTTTTTTACTCACTTTTTAAAGTTGATTTGCTTAGTGGACATTAAATCTTTCATTACAGATTCCTTTTGGGATAAAACATTTGGTTTCAGTCTTGAAAACCAAAACTAAATGATAAAGAAAACAAGACAAAGAAGCACAAACAACTTTTAACCTCTCTAGAAACTCTTTACTAGATTCTAGAAACTGCTTTGCTAAATTTGGATAGCATATGTTATCTTTTAGAGATGCATAAGAATGTCCCCTAGGAATTATAACATTGTTTTCCAGTAGACCTTGGGGGATTTACAGGACACTCATCTGTTATTTTCCTTCCAGATTTAATTTTATTTATCCGAATGAAGATTTATTCATTGTTTATGCACGACCTTCCATTTTCTCCTTCTTCCTTATTTTCTGACCTCTACAAAATGATCATGAAGAAAACAACTGCTGTGCTGAAAGCAGCAGGGGTGAGGGGAAGGGTGCATTCTTGTCCAGTTTCCTCACTAAAAATGAGAGGAAAGAAAAAAGAATTATGTCAAAAAATAAATAGAAATTTTGCATTTTTAAACTAACCTGCTTTGTAAAGTCTCACCAATATTGTCTGCATGTATGTAGAAGAACCTCGATATGAGTGATATCATCTTCTGGATTGGCTTTAAAGGCAGTTAGAAATGCAACAGTTCTTTTAAATTCTCCATAATGCTAGCAAATTCTTTATGATTATTCAGTCTGGATGAAGTCAACTGACAAAGAACAGCTTTTCCTTTCTCTCTGAGCACAAATGGAAGACTTCATTCTTCAAACACCCAAAGCAAACCCAGGCTTGCTAGCAGATGAGTGCATGTTTCCTAGGATATTTAAATGGAATTGACAGTCCTGACAAAACTGACAGAAATGTACAGCTAAAGTGTTAGATCTAATGAGCATGGGGTGTTGATATAGGTCTTATCATTGCATACTTTCATCCTTTTAATGTTTATGTATTTTAGAATATATGTTATTCTATGTTAGAGCCATGCAGTTTTATAGTTGTGTACATCAGCAGTGGAAAAGTATTTTCTTATGTTTAAATGAATTTCCTCTATTTCAGTTTGTGCCTATTGCTTCATGGTCTGACACTGAGCACCACTCAGAAGAGTCTGATTCCATCGTCTTTACTCCCCCCCATAAGGTACACGTGGATAAGATCCCCCTGAGCCTTCTCTTCTCCGTGCTGAATAATCCAAGTTCTCTGAGCCTCTCCATATAGCTCACATACTCCAAGCACTTCATCACCTTCGTGGCTCTTTGCTGCAGTTGCTCTAGTATGTTCATGTCCCCTCCTGTACCAAAGAGTCCAGGACTGGGCCCAGCACTCCAGCCATGGAGTGCTGAGGAGAGGGGAAGGATCATACCCCCCACCTTGCAAGTGTTACAGTGCTGTTCCTGATGCAGCCCAGAAGAGGCTTCTCGCCTTCACAAGGACTCATTGCTGGTTCATGGTCCACCAAGACCACCAGAACCACCAGGACCATGAAGGTCTTTTCAGGAAAGTTGCTTGCCAAGACAGTCAACCCCCAGCCTGTACCAATGTGCACAGTTATTCCTTCCTATGTGTCTTTTCCTCCAGATTGCTAAGCTCTTTCTGAATGGCAGCATAACCATATGGTTCATCAAGCTCTTCTTGGTTTTGTACCAACTTCAAATTTGCTTTGTGTGCACTCTGTCCCATCATCCAGGTCATTAGTGAAGATGCTAAAGCATATCAGTTGCAGTATCAACCACTGGAGCATACCACTGGCCTCCAGCTGGAATTTTTGCCACTGATCACAACCTTTTGAACCCAGGAGTTCAGCTAGTTTTCAAACCACCCAACCATTCATTTATCTAGCCTGTACCTCATCAGTTTCTCTAAGAAGATGTTATGGGATACAGTGCTGAAAGACTTACAGAAGTTGAGACAAATTACATCAACCCCTCTCCCTACATCCACCAAGCCAGTCATCTCAGGTTGGTCAGGAGTGACTCATAAATCCATGCTGACTACTCACAATCACCCTCTTGTCGTTTAGGAATGGTTTATACATTTAGGAATGGTTTGCTTGACTATTTACTCCATCACCTTTGCAAGGATTGAGGTAAGGCTATCTGGCCTGTAGCTCTGCTGACCCTAATTCCTACCCTTCTGAAAGACAAGAGTGACATTTTCTGTCTTCCTATCCTCAGAAAAAAAACACTGTTTGTAACCTTTTAGAGGTTATGGAGAGTGGTCCCATGATGACACTGGTCTCTCCCCTCTGTCCTCCTATGTACATCCCATCAGGTTCTATGGATTTATGTGTCAACTTTATTTAAATGTTCAATGATCTCATCCTCCTCCAGTGAGGGGAAGTCTTCTTTTCTCTGTTCTCAGGGACCTGAGATTCCTGAAGTCTGATTTTACCAGTAAAGACTGAGGCAAAGAAAGCCTTGAGGCCTTGGTCCTTTCCATGTCCTTCATCAACCTCTCCCATCCGGCAGCCCAGGAATGTTTTCTCTCATCTTCCTTTTGTTTTTGATGTGCCTGTGCCTTTCTTGCTGAACTTCTCATCCCTTGCAAGATTTAATTCCAGTAGGGCATTGGTTTTCCCAGCTCCATCCCTGCATACTAGGACAGTGTCTCCATAGTATTATCACTTGTAGTATTGTCTCCATAGTATTATCACTTTATGCTTCTATTTTATGTTTGAGTTTTGTCGGGATCTCCTTGTTCATCCTTGCAGGCCTTCGCTGACATTGCAGCTTGGAGAAGGTGACCCATGAAAATCAACCACCTCTCCTGGACACCTACTTTCTCCAGGTCTGGCCCTAATGGGATTTTTTCCAAGCAGATCCCTGAACAGGCCACTGCTTACCCTCTTGAAGTCTAATGCTGTTGATCCTGCTTTTTGCCTTGTTCCTTTCTCTCAGGATCCTTGAATTCCACAGCCCCAATCTGGTTTTCCTTGACTGGAAGTATGACTTTCAACAGAGTGCCTCTCACCATTAACTTCTTGACAGAGATGTTACAGGAGCTATCTTCATTGCACTCCAGAAACTTCCTGTCCTATATGTTGTCCCTCCAGCAAATATTGGGATGATTACTCCCCTATGAGGATTAGGCCTTCCAAATGTAAGGTTTCTTCTAGTTGTCTGAAGAAGGCTTCATCTGGTTCTTTTTCCTGATCAGGTATTCTCTAGCAGGCATCTACCATAACATTGCCTGTGTTGTTCTGCCTATTAATCTTGACAAATGAGACCCAACTCTCAGTTGACTCATACCTGTCCATAGGCAGAGTTCCATGCTCACATGGCACATGCCTCGCAGGCATGAAAGGAGATTCATTGTTTCTGTTCTAGCCTGTCCTTGAGAAATCACATATGATATAGTAGAACATTTATCTGTATCCATCCATTGCAACACCTTTGTCATGTGAACTATCCTACCACATTATTGTGATCCTAATGAGATATTGTAGCCCTGTGACTGCATTCTGACTCTGATTTCTCCTGCTGGTCTTCATGCTGTAGGCATTATTGCACAGGCACTTCAGATGGGCACCAAGATGTGGTGATTTTTCATGGAAAAGTATAAGAGCTTTCCCCATAATGTCATCCTGTAGGCACTTTTATGTATGTGCAGACACTTGAAGTGGAAGCCTTTCAGGACTGTTTTGTTTATTAAAAAATCCCACTTATTCACATCACCCTGCAAACTTTATCTGCCAGCCTGGTCTGTCTCTTCCTCGTTGAATCACCAGTCATCATGTCTCTCCACCATCATTCCCTTCTACCTCTCCTCTGTTCAATTCCCACTGTCCTTTTAAACTTGAATATCAAAAAGAAACATTCCCACTTGCCCGTCTTCAAGCATGAGTTGACGCACAAGGTAATATCCTCCACGGTACTTTAGTTAACTCATGTCAGATCAGCTCAATTTTCCCCCTTGCATTTGTGCATTTCTCTTTGCCTAAAAAGTCCCCAAATAGCAAAAATAAATAAATAAATAAATAAATAAATAAATAAATAGTATGTATTGAATAAAATACAAAATGCTGAGTTTGCTATGGGTAATCACTAATATCCAGTAAAATGTATTTTTTACCAGCTACAATTTAGTGCTGCATGCAGACTTCAGATATATATATATATAGGCAGAATGTTGGAATTCCCCAAGATATTTTTAAGTTGCTACTCTACAAACCCCATTTCTTCTTTATATTAGTTAGTGTGGATAAAAACATTTTTTTATTGTACCGTAAGCACATAATTTGACTTACTAGCATCCACGATCCCAGACATTAAGAGGTTTACATCGCTTCTTAGAAAAAACAAGTTTTGCTGACTAAAGTGTAACATTTTGTCAGCTTGGCCAATATAATTTAAGAAGCAAGCAAATCATACATTTGGGTATCTCCAGTCTGAACTGTATGGTTTTTGCAAGAGGCATTAGGAATTTTGTCACAATCACATCTTTCACAGTTGGTACTACTCTCCAGTCTCTGCAGTCTACTTCTCTCATCCCCATCATTCTTTATTCCTTTTATGTAACCCTTGCCATCTGCCTTTGGTCTTTTACTCATATTTTCTACCCAGTATGTTCTCTGCCTCTTATTTCATCTCCACTTTTTTTTTTTTTTTTTTTTTCTTTTTCTGCTTTGACCCTTCTTGTTCAGAGATAGCACCATTTATTAATGGGCATCACTCAGTTCAAATGCACATACTTTCTTTCCCTATAGAAAAGTAGCTAAGAAGATGGTGAGCACAGAATTGAAAAAAAAAAAAAAAAATTACATTTTCCTACATTGAAAGCAGTTATCATAGTGTAACCTCATTTCTGAAAGATCCAGTGATATTTTGCTTTGTTGTAGTTTCTTCGAAATCAAGGAAAGAAGGCCATTCAGTGTTTTTTTTTTTTTTTTTTTTTTTTTTTTGTCTGTTACCATTGCTTAAAGTTTGCTGTGCATTTTAGAGGACATTTCTGTGTGAATTGTAATGGTGTCAATTCAAATGTAATTTCAGCTGGAAGTCTGTTCTGAGTCAGAGTAGTTTCACTGGCAAATGGGGATCTTTTCAGTCCTTTCACTGCTCAAGTTCTTTATAACACATACACACACCTCACACACTGCTTTTTTTTTTTTTTTTTTTTTCCAGTGCAAAAAAAATTATTCTTTTTGTGGCTTACTAGACTGCTGAAATATTTGAATCCTATTTTATTAAAGCTCATTGAAATATGGTATAACACTTTCTTTCTTACGTACAGTGTTATGTCAGTCCGGATTATTTATTCTGAGAAGATGACAGATTGTTCAGAAGGTTTTCAGGAAACGGATGGTAGAATAGAAACAATTATGTCATCTTTCCTAGAATGACTGAACTTGCAGTTACAAGGCTAAGAAGTTAGGACTGGTTTGTAAGCTGGTGTAAATCATTGCAAATCCTCCTCAGTCGAAGCTATACTGAGCTAAGGATTGTCCTTTTTACTTGGTGTTAGGATAAAAATGAATTTCTGCACCACATTGCACTATCTAGTTTCAGAGATTTCAAAACATCAGCTGCATAAAAAGTTTAAACAGAATTTCTGCTATCTAGTACCTTTCAAAAGTCACTATCAAGGTGATGTACCAAACCAGATTGTAACAACCCATTTACAGATTAACTTGGGTACACAGAGTACACCAGAAAAAAATAAATTAATAAAAGCCAATGGTACATTTTCACCTTGACATAATGCCACAGGAAAGAAGGAAAACAAAGTTAATCTTAAAATGTATTCATCCCAGCCTACCAATTAATCAAGTGTAGCATCAAATAAGCTTTTGGCCTCAAACAGCATGTCTTGTTTCTTACATAATCCAAAAAATAACTGTCTAATCACACACCTTCAATATCCAACAAGCGGAAGCAAGGCAGATCCTTGAATTTGTATCTAGATATGAAGGCAGGCCTCAATCTAGAAGAAAGCCCAAGGTACCTTAATGTCTCTTTTTGTACTCCTTTATTTTGTGTCTTTCAACTCCCCTGTTGCTGAAACATTCAAGCATTTCCCTTCCACTTTCACTAATGGCTTCATTACTCCCACCCTCAATCTAAAGATTTAGTTGTGGGCCCAGATTTTATCATAAAAACAATAATCTTATCTTGTTCTGAGTTCTCCACCCTACTGCATGCTTCATAACCCTTAAAACAAAATCCTAACCCTGTTTCCTGTACTTTTCCCACCCTTCTACTACACTTTCTGTCACTTCTTTGTTCATTTCTTCTCCTTTCCTTGTGATTACCTAAAAACTCAGAAATCAGTTTAAACTCATTACTTCAAAGGGTAATAGTGGTAAAGCTAAGAAGGGAAACATCTTTGAGAGAAAGCAGTAAGACTAGAGAAAGAGGAGTCAAAAGTTCTGCTTAAGGCCTCAAACTGTAGCCATCCTTACTGTAAAAGCAGTGAGCAGACTGCAAACTGGAAGTAGAAGGAGCAACGTTGTACAGTGGAAGGAATTTTTGAGTGTGAGAAAATTTCATGGATTCATAATGGACTAAATTTGTCACTGTTGAAACATTCCTCCAAGGTAATTTGTCTCGCTAATTTTTTAATAGTCAGGACCATGTGGCTTGATGCACATTAACTCATTCACCTCCATAGCACCTCACTTTTGAATGCCTAATTTTAATGGGGTATTTTTACAGGAAAGCAAAGTATGAACACTAACTGAACAACCTGCGACTCCACTTTTTTGAGACCCCACCTGAAGTACTGTGTTGAGTTCTGGGACCTCCAGCATAAGAAGGACATGGACCTGTATGGTGGTTTTACTCAGCTGGGCAGCCAAGCTCCACCACAACCGCTCTCTCATTCCAACTCCTCAAAGGGAAAGAGGGAGAAAGTATGACGAAAAGGGCTGAACGGTTGAGATAAGCAGAGAACACTCAACAGTTATCATAATGAGCAAAACAGACTCAGTATAGGGATATAAATGTAATGCATTACTCATTACTAAGAAGGTAGAGAAGTGAGAAACTAAAACAAACAAACAAACAAAAAACACTAAAAACACCTTTCCCCCATCAACCCTCTTCTGCCACCACCCTCCACCCCTGAGAGGCACAATGGAACTGGGAAAGAGGGCTGCACCACTTCTTCATGGTCACTCTCTGTCCCTGCCCTAGCCTGGCGTCCCTCCCACGGGATGCTGTCCTTCCTGAACTGATCCTGTGTGGGCTTCCTACAGGCAGCAGCTCAGCTCTTCAATAACTGCTCCCATATGGGTTTGTACCACAGGGTCTATCCGTCAGGAGCAAACTGCTCCAGCATGGGTGCCCCACGGGTGGCAGCTCCCCCCAGACCGCTTGCTCCTTCATGGGCTCCTCTCCACAGGCTGCAGCGTGGAGATCTGTTCCATGTGGGACGCATGGGCTGCAGGGGGACAGCCTGCTCCCCAGGGGCCTCTCCACAGGCCGCAGGGGAACTTGTGCTGCATGCCTGGAGCACCTCCTGCCCTCTTTCTGCATTGACCTTGGGGTCTGCAGGGCTGCTTTTCACTCCTCGCTCTCCCAGCTGCTGTGGTGCAGCAGTTTTTTTTTATTATTATTATTTTTGGTTGGTTGGTTGTTTTTTTTTTTCCACTTTCTGCTCTCCCAGAGGCACAAGCAACATTGCTTATTGGCTCGGCTCTGGCCAATGGTGGGTCCCTTTTGGAGCTGGCTGAAAATGGGTCCTTTTCTGACATGGGACAGCTTCTGGACTCTTTTCACAGAAGCCATCCCTCTAGCCCCCAGCTACCAAAATCTTCTCATGTAAACTGAATGCAACCTGTTGGAGAGGACCCAGAGGAGTCCAGAAAGGTGATCAAGGGGCTGGAACACCTCGACTATGACAGGCTGAGGGAGTTAGGGTTGCTTGGAGAAGAGAAAGCTCGGGGAATATCTCATAGCAGCCTTCTAGCACATAAAGAGGGCCACAGGAAAGACAGGGAGGGAATCTTTGTTGGATAGTGTAATGATAGGACAAGCGGTAATGGTTTTAAACTAAAAAGCTTTAGATATAAGTAAGAAATTGTTTACTTAGGGTGGTGAGGCACAGGACCAGGTTGCCCAGAGAAGCTGTTGATGCCCCATCCCTGGAACTATTCAAGGCCAGGTTGGATGAGGCTATGAGCAAACTGGTCTAGTGGGAGGTGTTTCTGCCCATGGCAGCAAATGTTGGAGCTAGATAATCTTTAAGGTCCTTTCCAACCCAAATCATTCTATGATGCCTTAAAGCAGAGGTAAACTGAATGTGCTTTCCTGTATGCTGTGCAGCTGTAGTAGTGTGCCGTCATTAAGATGCAGGTGAAGAACACCACTGCATCTTGCTTGTTTTGCTAAAGAAAGATAATTGGTTTAAATGCTTGATTTTAAGTTTAACAGCAACTACAACAAATGTCCATAAAAAATATTCAAAGTTCATTCTTTTATTTTTGCTCTAATGCTTGACCTAGAAGTAAGGACCTGCCATCCCTATTCAGCATTTCATCTGCATCTATATTTTATGGCAGAAATAAGAAAATAAGCTGTTTAGGCCACAGCCTTACATGGCTAACATCAGTCTTATCTAATGCCTTAAGACTTTATTTTTATAGTTAATGCATCCAACCCATCAATTTTTAAATTTACCAAGCCTTGTACAGAATGCCACAGAATGCAGAAGATTTTTCAGCTGGACATCTGAATAGAAACATAGAGAGGTAACATTTTCTATTGATATTGCCTCACTATGGCATCTTTTGAATTAGTGTCCATGTACTAAGATTATAAATGGAGCTTTAGCCATTAAACAAATATGGAAAGCAAAAATGCAGGCCTTATGTGTGCATTGAAAAAGAAATAAGCTAAACCCAGAAATAGTTATGTTCTCTGCCTAGTAATTATACAAACACATTTTTTATTTATAAATATGTTCTATCCTTGACCTCTTGGAGTGCCTCATAAATGTTAAAAATGTTGGCCAGATGAAAAAAAAAAATGTCCATCAGAGAGAGTGCAAACAAGAATGATGCACTCTAAACTAACATTGCTCTTCAATTCAAAAACTGAATTTGCACTCAGGAGTACAGTTCAAGTTTATTGGCCTGTTTGGATTTTTGCAGTTTCTTTTACAACAAGCTGTCGCATGTTCTAACACAAAATGCAAATCAGGAGCAGATCCTATTACAAAGTTTATATCAACTTCTTCTCATTGTTAAAGGTAAACTGAGTGTAAGTAAATTAGGGTCTGGGGACAAATTATCTAGGAATTCCAGATAGGACGTCAGCACTGTGTTTTGGCAATGGTTGTTGTGGGGGCTGAGTATTGTTTGTTTATTTGATTGTTTTAAGTAGTTGGGAATGAAGGCAAGAGAAATTGGGAGGGAGGGAGGCAGCCGTGTCTCACACTAGCAAACTTAGGTTCAGTGCTATGTAAATCTTCAAGATAATTAGATAAGTGTGTCTGCATTTCCTCTGAAGTCTGATACCTTAGTCTGATAGCTGCTTCAGTCACTGCATAAGCCTCTTGCAAGTAAGCTTCATAATTCACTGTGATTCTTTCAGGAACATATTTGTTAATAATCATTGGCCTGAGTGACTCACAAACTGCTGATGGGTCCATCATTTAGAAAGAGAGGGTGCAACCAGAGGAATGTTTTTCCCGATGCAGTTTTTGAATGATCTTGAGCAAATCTCTGAATTTAGATTTTCTACTAGTATGATGTCATTTAAAATCTGTTTGCAGAAAGTGATTTAAGTGTTTCAATCAAGAGTATTTGGCATGGTCTGCTTAGAACCATGTGGCCTCACTGTCATCTTACAATGCCATGAAGCTCTGAGCAGCAAATACCACATATTAAAAGTTAAAAACCTAGGCGTCCTGGAAACACATGGCATGAAAAACAGCTTTTGCTGTGTGGAATTAAATGCAAGTGAAAATAGTGGAGGGGAAATATGGGTAGCCAAGTCAGCTCAGTAATACCTCCCTCTTCTCAGTGTCTTCAGCCACAAGTTCCATGCCTCCCAGCCATCAACCTAGAATTGGGAAAAAAGATTCCCTTCCTATTTAAAAACAAAAAACAAAACAAAACAAAACAAAACAAAAAAAAACACTATAGAGGAAAGAGTATTCATAAGAAATGAGGGAGATATAAGCTTCTCCCTGCTCATCTGACCTGAAACAGGGCCTTGAAAAAATGGTTGCCTAAGCAGGAGGCAGTTGTCTTTGCCTTGCTTGATGGATCTGTTCCTTTTTCTGTAAGTAATAAAGAGTGAAGGACAAGCTTATAGTACAGCTCCAACACATTTCCCTGAGGAGTGGTAACCCAAGTTCAAACTTCTGTGTCAGTCATTAGATAACTGCTTATACAAAAGAACTGCTCCCACAAGAGAAATCTAAGCTCTAGTTTAAATAACTGAAAATCAGACAGGAGAAGAAGTTTAGATAAAAGGTGGGAAATTCAAGCGTAAGACTGCAGTGAAGCAGTCCTGCTGAGATTTAAGGTGAAAAGCCAAGCTAAATGCTTTTGTTGTGAAGATGGCCTTTCTAATTGCCCTCTCCGACAAGACCAGCAAAAGTTTTGCCTGCCCTTCTACGTTCCCATGAGGGGAACAAGAAGCACTCAGGCACTAGTAAAAACAGTGTTTTGAGAACATCTGATACTGCCGGACAAGAGGTGACAACAGAGACACATCTCTGAATCACATCCTTAAGAGTAGATTTCATTAAATGTTAGCGGGACTTAGATTTTGATGGCACAGATCTACAAGGACAAAAGAAGCTTCCGCCTTGATTTTTTGGGGATTAAGGTTACTGGTTTTCTTAGAGAATATAAACTATAATTGCTGTTTGAGAATCCAGACAGATCAAGGATAGCTTTGTAAAAGTATTTTTAAACTGTGTTTTTGTTTGTTTGTTTGTTTGTTTAAAATTATACAATTATTAATTAAGAATATCACTTCTCAAATGCAATTTTTAGGAAGCAGCAATGAAAAATTATAAAATAATTCTCAGGATCAATACTTGCAATTAAATTGCATTTAATTACAGTAATTATGAAAAATTTGAATTATCAGATTCAGAGGATTAAGTAATATAGGTTGTTACAATTTTTTCATAGCAAATGATGAATGCATTTTCTATCACTATATGTTACCCTGATCATCAAAGAGTTTGCTCTTATTTGGAATTGTCTAAATTATATGTTCACACCTCTTTTCTTTGAAATCTAAATTAGTCACTATTATCAAAATCTAGCCGTCATATCTTTAAGCATCAAGGGATGATGGAATGCATCTTTATCAATTGTTAAAGTTGGTTTATAACACTACTGAAAGCACTATGTCCATAGAGCTTTCTTTAGGAAATTTTAACCAAATTAATCAAAGGGAGCATTTATTTGTGTAGCTAAAAGGTAATAGAACAAAGTATCATATAGGCTAAAAGTACCTTCTGTGTGACATAATTAGTTAAATTAAATGTAACAAACTGTGGATTAGCGTTTGAAAATCCAGTTAACAAGCTTTTTCCTGTCAGATGATTGCTCAGAGTTAATTAAGTCAATTTCTCTTTTTGTATTGTACACATTCTTGTATTACAGAATCATTTTACCATATCGAAGTCTGTGCACCATGTTCAGAGATTAATCTGTGAAAAGATATGGATAGTGTTCACTTAGTCCTAAAATGTAAATTCTGGAGAAATACTACACTGGTGGGGGGTACAATTTCTTATCAAATTTTTCATATTAAATAATTCACATATCAGTTATGTGCTGCTATTTTTTGAAAAAGATTTGCAGCTACAGTTATACACTTTTCAAGTTTTTACCAGTGCTTCATAGGATGTAGGGAGGTCTATGAATTCTTTTTTTTAGGTGCCTTGTAACATGTCCATCACCACAGTATTTAAACACAGTCCAAAAGTACTTTAACCGAGCTACCTATAACATAAATGTATCTCATTATTTTTCAAATTCCCTGTCAGGAGAGGTATTTTTTTCCTGTTATGCTGTGTTTTTTAAAAGGATGCTTGATCATGTCTGCTTGATCATGTTTTCATGTCAGTTCATATCTTCAGACAAACCCTAAGAAATTTACTATCATACAGACAGATTTTACCCTTTTTCTTTTTACTTTTTTTTTTTTTACCATTTCAAATCAATTTGAATTTGAAATTTTACAATTTGATTTTACCTTTTTAGAAAATGTATTTTGCCTGAGAAACAAAGCAATCTACTACAGTTCCAAATTGCTGGGTAATCTAATGATAAGTCATTGCATATATTGATGCATATGCAGTACAAATAAACTTTCCAAAAATTCATTTTTAGATAGTAAACAGGTCTGGTGAAAGACCGTTAAGAAATACCATAAATACTCTTGACAAAAGCAAGAGTCAGCTGCCCTTCTGAAATCTTGGTGCATATGAGATCACAGAAATCACAAAAAAGGTTGATGGAGTGTAGTAGGTTCTACTGCAATTGCTGGCTACAGGAATTAAATAAAAAGGGTATCTATAATTACCATTATCAATTTTATTTTATTTTTTTTTGCACAAAGAGTCTTGTTTTCCTAACCACCTATGTTCATATCCATATCCACCTGTTCATATCCTAGGTTTTCCTAACCATTCTATGTTCATATCAGGAGTTGAAATTTTGCATGGTTTGGATATATTTCTGCTTTCATAATCAGACATTCTATATTGACTCATATGACAAAAAAATATTTAAACAACAACAACAACAAAACACCTAGATTTAGGTCTTACAATATACTTTACAAAATCAGCACAATAGTGGAGTGAAATTCAGTGAGCTAATGTCCAGAATGCTAAACACACACACACACAAAACAAACAAAAAACCTCAAAGTAATAGAAAGACCGTAATAATTTCAAACCAAATTAACTAAGCACTAGTTGCACTAGTTATTCTTTTAACTTCTTTAACAGCTTTAAAATCAGATTTTTCTTCTTTTTTATGACAATTCAGTTTATAACAAAACAAAGAACTTAAGAGGCTCATAAACATATTAATGAGTCAGTGTCTCTGTCATTCTCAAGACCAAATCAAGTTTCAAGCTTTTATGGGCCTAGCAGTCTTGAAGCAAATCTTTGAATGTCTAAAAATACAAACTGCAGCAGAAGTTTCTATCAAAGCTGCATCTATACAGTCAGGAACAGGTTTGTCAATAGATGTGACACATGATTCATGGTACATTAATTGGTATGTGATTTATGCTTGTAACTTCGTTGAAGGAGCAGCTGCTTGTTCAGACCATATCTCAGAACTACATAAAAAGAAATGTAAATAAGCTTGGTAATATATAATTTCATGGCATACTTACACATTTAGATTTAGGTTTTAGCTTGGGATTCATCTCAGGTCACTTGTGATAAATGATTAAGTCCCAAATAGGATTTTTGTGATTTATTAAGCAAATAGAGGCAAGCAAACAGCGCTGGGTGCACCGGGAGTCTCTGCTCTACCAGGACGCACACCTGTTACATCAGGTGTCTGATTTTTATGCTCCTATACTAATACATATTCATCACTATTCCTAGAAAAGGCGGGGTTATTATAATTAGTTCTTGGAATCCAAACCCTCTCTGGACGCATGCATAGCAGTCTCTGGTGGTCTTTCTGGGGGTCTCTTGTGCTGAAGGCTCGTAGTCTTCCTCCCAGGCTTTGTCCTTCGGTCGTCCTTCAACTCCCCCTTCCTCCTTATTTGGTGGATCTCTTTGCTGGTTATCAGAGGCTTGTGCAGCGTCCCATGCAAAAGTCTGCAGTTTCCTAAAAAAAACTCCTTGGTCTCTTATCTCCCAGACTAGAGTCTCAATGTTCACCCTTCAAACCCTCTATTTCCACAAATTGCTGGATCGCTCCTTTGCATGATACAAGAACTATGTACACTAATCACTCTGTTTTTCTTAAATAGGAGCATATATTTCATCATGCGGCCCTAGCATTGTTCCATACTGACACGAATCAAATAAACACATTTCACAACTTTCATTGTACTGGATTACAAATGTAGGTATGGATATTTTCGGTAAATGGCAGAAGTTTTCATTAACTGAAGAAGGGATAAGGTATCTCATAAGGGTGCTTGTTCTTTTTACTCTTGAAGTATCAGTTTCACTTGCTTGATTAAAAAGGGAGCATACATTACTAAAGTTGATGGAGTAACTAACTTTAAATGATGTGAAATGGAGACATCCTTTGGGATCTGATAGCCTCTTGCACTGAGGATCAGAAAACTTTATATTATGTTAGTTTTATATTGCACTTGCTCCCAATAAGTTCAATAAGACATATTTTCTTACTTTGTTTTCTGTTTAACAGCCAGCATTTGGGCTTTATGAATTGCTAGGTATTACACTTAGGAAAACATAATGAAGAAATCAAAGCTGTGAAGACAGCAGAAGAAAGTAAAATGGACAGATAATTAATTTAGCTCCGATTTTTTAAATTTTATTTCTGTGCTCTGAAAAAAATCTTAACACTGCATAAGTCAGATATCAGTGGATGCAAGAACTCTTTACTTGTTCATTCATTTTGTAACATACATAGTGTCACTATTTTACCCTAACATGACTACTTTTAAGTGTGATGAGAAGCCAGATTTTAGTACAAGACTTTCCATTTCAAAGGTTCAGATCCATCAAAAGGGTTTAATGCATGATAAAGTCTATTTTATGATTTTTCTTCAAGTTCTGTAAAAAGGAGAGTTATTAATAATGTTGTGTATCTTTGTTTTGTATTGCAATTCAAATGTTCCTTTATGAATGGGACAAAAAAAATCTCCATAATTGTCTCTCTATTAATGTGTACATATACACCATCAATTTTCTGACAAAAGTGTGAAGGCAGACCATTGATTATTAAAAATGTTTCCCCCAACAAAATTATATAAAAATAATGAAGATCACCACAATATTAGGCCTGGTTCCACTAAGAAACTTAAGTATTGTGATGATTAGGGAATAACTTAACACTTTAAGTAATTTGGCTTCCAGAATTTGAACACATCTTCTCCTTCTGCTTGTAAGTTATATTTTTTATGCACAGTAAAGCACAATGCACAAACCCGCATGTTAGAGCTGCCTAAATGTCCCTGAAATGAAAACAGCACCATTATTTCAATGCTACGCAAGCAAATAAAGCCTGTACTTCAAGGCCAGTTAACATTTTGTGCTGGAGAAACACATCACCAGTGCTTACCAGATGTAAGCGTGGTTCTACGCTGACACAATTTTTGTAGAATTCAGTCAAAGAGACCCAATATGCCAATGGTTTGTACGGTTAAGACATTCAAGTAAATTTAGAAATGCAAGAAAACCTAAATCCCATCCAATTAGGCATTTCCATGGGACTGAAATTCATAGCCTGGTAGTTGTCACATAGATATATGAAAAGTCTGTGGTCCCTTTTGAGAGTGGATAATTGAATCAGTCTTTCCTTTTAAAACATCAGAGTACAAAAAGGATGGAGACAGTCTGTGTGCATTTGCCTAATACTCTGGTTCTGGTCATCTAAACAGTAAGTTTTTCTTACTGTAGTAAGATGAAAAGTAAGACTTTTTTGTCCTTAATTTCTGGCTTGAGGAAAAGTCAGTGTTCCTTTGGCACAGGCAAATTCAGTGTTTCTAAAACAAAAGAAAGAGTGAATGCCAGGAATGTCCATCTTTTGAGTTATTACTCTAAATCTGCATTTAAGCACAGTGAAATCCAAACCAAAAGTACTTCTTCCAAGACAACTCATTTTATCCCCTTTCAATGTCTGGTGTTAGCTGATTGGTATTTTGATAAACACATGAGGTTTTTAATAAATCAGACACACTAAAAGGTGGTGGTGTTTTTTTATTGGTGTTGGTGTTGTTTTTTATAGTTGTAATATTACATTTCTTTGCAGCAAATGGTTCATTGTCTTCCACTTTGTGCAGAAAATTTATGTCAGTTTAAGTGAATGGCTCATTTGTAGCTGAAAGTAAAATAAAGCTGAAATAAATGACTACTAAATTATAATAGTCACTTACAGAAAGTAAGGCAGACTCTTCTAAATTGAAAATATTTTACTCTAATAACATTCAAAAGGTTCAGCACCATAAGGTTAACTTTTTTACCAGGAGCTAAAGCAGAGTCAAGCCATTTCTATTTCATTGTAAACTGAATCATTTCTGGAGTGATCCAGGTGTATGATACAAAGCTAGACTTACTCATGTTCTACCACTCCTCATTTGTGGCCAAAAAGTTCCGCTAAGGATCTTTCTATGTTTTGTAGAGCCTTAGTAGAAGAATACAATCAAAACTACAGTGGGAATGAATAATAAATTCTAATTCCTCTGATTATAAATCATGGACTCAACATATATCTAAAGATCATGTGCACTAAAATTAAGCCGAACTCTAGGGTAGCGGCCCTTGTAGTTATAACTTGAAGAGATGTTCTGAAAAATGTAATGTAAAAGCTACACTGAGGCAGAAGTTCTAGATACTCATAAAAAAGACATATATCTCTGTGGACATCTAGAGCTGTAGAACAGCTCTTTAAAAAATAAGTAGCCATGGACATTGTTGATCACTCATCTACTATTAGTGTTTTTTTTTGTTTGTTTGTTTGTTTTTTTTCATGCAGGTCAACAACTTGTTCTGTTTCATTGTTATAATCATTAATCAGGTATAAGTTCCTGGAAAATACAATCCCATCAGACTCCATGGCAAAAGTCCATTAAAGTCTGTGAATCAGAATTTTTTGCTGAAGGCACACACAGAGACATTGTTTAGTGTGAGAAGGAAATATAGAGTTGGATTGTAGAATAAAACTATCCATCAGATGATTTATATATTCCATCACACCCTGGAAGCTAACAATACTTTTTAAAGCTACTAAATGGTATACTGAAAATAACAAACATTTAGATTACTAGTACTACATATATATATATACATATATATATGTATAAATGATTAGTAAAACCACTTAGCTACTGAATGGTATACCATTCATGTCAAACACCTGGTCTACTCATCTAATTTTGCTTTGTTCTTCAAATATCAGTTCTGTAATCGTTCATTTTAAATGCAGTAATGTTTCAAGAGATAGCTGTCGGCAAAATTTTTGAATGTGACCTAATGTATCTCTTTCAGACTGAAATTATTACATGCCCATTTTTATATGCAGTGCTGGTGTTTTCAATTTCTGTAACTTTTTATATACATATATATACATGTATATAGATATAATACAGAAAATTTAATACTGCTAGCTAAATATGGACCGGGTACTCAAAGAAATAGTCATTGCAAGAACAGATTTTCTGTTTCAGAAAGTGACCTTATGGAAAAAATTGTAGTGGAAGAACTAATGAACTATTTTTCTGTTGTGCTCATGCTTGGATTTTCTGACATAGACTATCCCAAGTTGGAAGGGACCCATAAGGATCATCGAGTTCAACTCCTGGCACCGCACAGGTCTACCCAAACGTTTAGACCATGTGACTAAGTGCACAGTCCAATCTCTTCTTGAATTCATACAGTCTTGGTGCAGTGACTACTTCACTGGGGAGCCTGTTCCAGTGCGCAACCACCCTCTCGGTGAAGAACCTCTTCCTGATGTCGAGCCTAAACTTCCCCTGCCTCAGCTTCACCCTGTTCCCGTGGGTCCTATCACTGGTGTTTATGGAGAAAAGGTCTCCTGCCTCTCCACTCCCCCTCACAAGGAAGTTGTAGACCGCGATAAGTTCCCCTCTCAGCCTTCTCTTCTCTAGGCTGAACAGGCCCAGTGACCTCAGCCGCTCCTCATAAGTCTTCCACTCTAGGCCCTTCACCATCTTCATCGCCCTCCTCTGGACATTCTCCAACAGTTTGATGTTGTTTTTGTACTGTGGTGCCCAGAACTGCACACAGTACGTGAGGTGAGGCCACACCAGTGCAGAGTAGAGAGGGACAATCACTTCCCTCCACCGATTAGCAATGCCGTGCTTGATGCAACCCCCGGATATGGTTGACCCTCCTGGCTGCCAGGTCACACTGCCAGCTCATATTCAACTTGCTGTCAACCACGACCCCCAGGTCCCTCTCTGCGGGGCTGCTCTCCAGCGTCTTATCGCCCAGTCTGTACGTATAGCCAGGGTTGCCCCGTTGTGAAGCAGGACCCAGCACTTGCTTTTGTTAAACTTCATGCGGTTGGTGATTGCCCAGCTCTCCAACCTGTCCAGATCTCTCTGCAAGGCCTTTCCACCCTCATCCGAGTCCATAACTCCTCCAAGTTTGGTGTCGTCAGCAAATTTGCTCAAAACACCTTCTAGCCCTACATCCAAATCATTTATAAAAACATTGAATCATTTATAAAAACATTGGCCCTAAAATGAAACCTTGAGGAACCCCACTAGTGACCATCCGCCAGCCTGATGTGGCCCCATTT
Organism: Oxyura jamaicensis; assembly: GCF_011077185.1. Taxonomy (NCBI): domain Eukaryota; kingdom Metazoa; phylum Chordata; class Aves; order Anseriformes; family Anatidae; genus Oxyura; species Oxyura jamaicensis. The sequence goes on from NC_048893.1 coordinate 24,535,498, forward strand.
ACCACAACCCTTTGAGCTCTGCCCGTCAGCCAATTGCTCACCCATCATATGATGTTTTTGTCTAGTTGTATGCTGGACATTTTGTCCAGTAGAATCCTATGGGAAACCCTGCCAAAAGCCTTGCTGAAGTCCAAAAAGATCACATCAGCTGGTTTCCCCTGGTCAACTAGTGGGGTGATCTTATCATAAAAGGAAATCAGATTTGTTAGGCAGTACCTACCCTTCATGAACCCATGTTGTCTGGGACCAATGACTGCATTGTCCCCCAGGTGCGCTTCAATAACTTCAAGAATCATCTTCTCCATAATTTTACTAGGCACTGACGTGAGACTGACAGGCCTGTAATTGCTTGGGTCTTCTTTCTGACGCTTCTTGAAAATTGGCACATTTGCCAACTTTCAGTCTACCGGGACCTCTCTAGATTCCCAAGATGGTTGAAAAATAATTGAGAGAGGTCCCATGATGACGTCAGCCAGATCTTTAAGCACCGTGGGATGAATCCCATCCAGACCCATGGACTTGTAGGGATACAGATGGAGCAGCAAATCCTGCACACATTAAGGGTCAGTTGGGAGTTTGGCATTCCCACCGTCACGGTCCTCCAGCTCAGGGCACCCTGGGTCCCGAAGCCCATCATCAGTGTTGAAGACCGAGGCAAAGAAGGCATTAAAAGTCTCTGCTTTGCCTATTTCATTGTCTGTGAGGAGACCTTCCTCATTGAATATATTAATAGGTTGTTCATATTTAGCAGTAATCTTTAAAAATTTTTGAGGAACTTGTTATATTTGATATCATCATTTCTCTATCAAATTTGGTGGACTTTGGACAATGGGTTCAAAAGTTGACTGGAAATTGACATACATTCATTATTATTATTATTATTATTAACAAAAACTGCCAAAGAAATGCAAAGCTGAGGACAATCTGAAAAAAAATAATAATAATAATACAAAAAGATTGGAATTTTATTCAGTTTTCCTAAACTGGTGTTAATCAGTAAAACCAGGTTTTGGTTCTTCAGACTCAATAGCCAATACATTATAGTTGGTCTTTGAAGGCTTACTACCTACCTCAACGCCCTCATGGCCTGAGAATGTCATAAGCTGAGAGCATCGTGTTGACCTACCATCTTTACAGCCTCAAACCTTCCACGGTCTTCACTTGAAAAATGCTTGAAGTCAATATGTGTATGTAAAGTCAGTAAATGTGTTAAAGCATGTGGCATCTCAGCAGGCTCTGGCTATGCCTGCCACCACAGCTGAAACATCAGTGCTGACACAGCAAATCTAGTCTTTTAGAAGGTCTTAAGATGTCCCTCAAAATACACTGAAATCAATGGTAATATAGTAGTAGCCAATAAATTCCAGATGAGGCATTTTCAAAAATGTTCAAAATTACAGAAGATTTTTTTAAAAACATTTCCACTTTTTCCTCCATCAGGAGGAATTTTCTGTTTTCAGACAATATAGAAAAAAATTAATATATTGAAAAATGCTTTCTGTCTCACTGAAATTTAAAACTACCACTATTTAAAAGCAGATCTGAAAACTTGATTATTATGTGGAAAAAATCTGAATGATGCCTCTTTTAAAGAAAAGAAAGAATGCACTTACTACTCCCATGTCTTTTCAATTTAATACATCTAAAAAGTATACATAATATAGACAGAATAAAAACAATTAAAATAGTAGAACTTATATCACTTTTACGTTTGTTTAAAATATATCAGATTTTCACAAAGAACAAAAATGTCAGGGGTAACTTTATTTTCCAAGGCATGTATATGTTTTCTTAATGAATACCAAAGGCAGAAGTATGCAGGAGTAAAACAGATTTTCAATATTTTTTGTTTTTTCTTCTAATGACAAATCAAAGTTTAAAGGAAATGTGGGGCAGCTGGATATTATCACTAATCACCCTTATCTGTTAAAAAAAATGATTAAATCCCTAACACAAACTCTGAAATCTCCTTGAAGATTTAGAATTGTACACATAAAACTACATAAAAATAACTTCTGCTTATTTTCAGATAATTAATACGCATTGACTTCTGTTAATAATTACATTCTACGTAATGTGCTTTTCTCATGTCATTGGTGAAGTGTATCATCATAAGGAGCATGGAACAAGTAATTGATTCCCTTTAGTTTACCAGCCAAACAGCATAGAAAATATATATATATATATTTTCAGCTTTACTAAATACTGTTGTATTTGACAACAGTTGAGTTTTACTGATTATGAGTGAGGTTCATACCATCTTTAATTCTTTCTTTTTCCTAAATAAGTAAAATTTAAAGTTAAAATTTAAAGTATTTTTCATATGTTTCACAGCCAGCTGTTTGCAAATAAATCATTTTTATTTAATTTTTAAAACGTGCCTTTTCATCTGAAATTATTAATTCAAATTAGAAAAATTCAGAAGTAACTCCAATCATGTATTTTTGGCAAACAATATATAATTTAAAGATATATGCAGCCAATGGATTATATGTATAATCAGTTTGTTGTAAGTAATCAATATAATCAATAGATTATAATTTCTGAAACATTTTGCTCAACTTTGTTCACAACCTACCTGAGACGGATTACAGTTCTTTCTTTACAAATGTAGATATGAAATATAGGATAGGTTGCCTCATTCCAAACTTGATGTTATGAGGGTTGATATCTGCTGATCTGCTACACATTTATCTATCATTTTTAAATTATCAGAAAACATATGCACACACATACACACAAAAACAAATACAAAAATATAGAAAGCAAAAAAAACTCCTAAACATTTATGAAAGTGGACTTGGTCTTGCCAAAAGGAAGTGGGAGGGAAGATCAGTGCATACAAATGTCTGAGAAAGTGGCAATCTATTTCCTATCTTACCCATTATGAAATGTTCCAAATCGGTATCTTCAGCAGAACAGGAGTAACTACTCTTTTCAAGTGTGGCAGCTGGGAAAAGATGAATTGTTCAAAGGCTTTCCCCTCTCCTCCACTCCTATGTCATCTTACCTCATTTATCCAGTGAACAAACTTTTTCTGTTTAGTGGACAAATGTCTGCTCTGCAGGGAGACCAGTGTAAGCAAGTTTAACTTGCATGCCCCAGCTGTGGTAGCGTGCAAGCCTCCTCCAGACTCTTCAAGCTGATGCAGCAGCAGCCTTTAATGGTGCATAATTATGCCCTTCTTAGAATTATTTACCTAGCATTTTTAAAAATGTACACAGAAGTGAAGTCTTCGTTAAGATTTCCTTTATTTGTCTCAGTAGTTATTGACTCTGTTCCTCTATATGATGATGTAAATCACTTTTCTGAGGGGAGTTGACTTACATTAGTGTAAACCTGCTTGGAGAGAAAATCAGAGTTGCTCCATTTGTGGGAAATAAACAATATCATTTCTCTCTAAATGAGTAGGAAGGCTTTTACACACTGATCAAAACTTCCATGAGTCTTACCTTTCAATATTACTGTAGACTTAAAATTGGAAGACAACACAGTCCCAACCTACAAGAAACTTTTGCTGAGATGTTCATCCAAAGCGGGCACCATATACAAATAATCCTTGTCTTCAAGGTGTCATAGTCCAGGCCCCTTTGAGCATTAGAGACCCCTGTTAAAGAGATGTCCAAGACCCTTTTCATTCTCAGACACCAAGTTGTACAAGTGCAAAAGACATCATCATGTGCAAAATAAATGAGTGCAGCTGAACACATGCCCAAGATATACAAATTTATTTATTCAGGATTTATGCACAGGGAGGTAGCTTCTACATTTCTGGTTTGGGGAACATCCGGAAAATCAGAAGGTTGCCTTGGATATATGGGGAAAGAACAATCTCATATGTTGTTTGTATAACATGCAGGGTTCAGCTGAGGAACAGTGTTACATGAGACATCTGAACTTTAGCATGAGTAGGACAGAAGGTGGATCAGGACAAATGTCTGGCTCCATTGAACATATATCTTTCAATGTTACTGTCCACTTCATCAGCAAGTTCTTACTATTCAATAACCTCATCTGGACTGTTCATGTGAATAATTTGAGCAGGCTATCACCCTAAATTGATTAGTTCGCACCTTCAGTGTAGTTAGCTCCTTATGTTCCTTTGCTAGAGGCAAATTCAGATATATTCCCGGTAGCTACACAGTTGTCTTCCATTCTGTCCCCCTTTTAGGTTGCTCTGGAAGGTAAATTGCACTCTAAAATAATTGCTGCTTTGCTCTGTAGAGAAATAGGTTAATGAAAGTATACTTTTAGGGAGAAAAGAGGTATCTGATGTAGAGCTATGAAACTAATTCTTCCTCTATTATTGAGGTTCTTATCTTGCTTCTGCTGGATTTTGATTTTGATTTAAAAATAAATAAATTACAAACTGAGCTATATATCTGCAAGTTTATTCTGTTGTACCCTCTAAAGAAGTCTTTCACTGTATATCCTTCTAGGCATGGAGTGATATAAGTTTGTACAAAGCCTATTTAAAATAGTTGTTGTACTATGGTAACAGTGGCACAGAAATTGTACATTGCAATGTAAACTGCTGGAGGAGGACAACTTCATTTTGCTTTCATGGTAAACAGTATGGGTAGGTCACCTATAGATGCATAAAGAAAATGTTAGCACCATTAGAACAATCATTGGATTACTATTTCTCAAAAGTTACATTAAGAATAAAATCAGGGGAGTCTTCTAAATTGTTGAAATTTAATAAAGTAAGATATCTCAAAGTGAGGTCATTCCATAATACCAGTATGCTAAAGGAAGGTCACTTCTATGTAATGCTAATCACATAAACCTCTCAAATATGATTGTTATGATAAAGCATTTTATAGATCTTTGCATTATATGACCTTATAGCATTATTTTATAGCATTATATATATATAATATAACACATATTATATATATATATTATATATATTATATAATATATTATATATATATATAAGTATATATATTATAATATTAGCATTATAAATAATATGAGGAGAGAAGAATAGCTCTGTAGATTTTTGACTGAGAACAGACAGTCCAGAACATCATAAAATGTTTTGACAGTGGATTTTTAAATAGGAAACCATCTATAAAAATTACACAGGACACTCAACTAAACATTAGTGTAAATAAAGTCTATATTACTGCATGTTTTTTATTGTCTTCCATGCATACAACAAACATTATCCTGCAAACTCTAAATAATGGTAATTGTTGTGATGTTTATTTACTAATGCATGACCAACAGAATGACAGCCTGCGAGTGAAAACATGAAGACCAGTCTTTCGTGGTGCAACTGAGACAGAAGTGCTGTGGAAGTCAAAGGATTTCTAACATTTTACATTATATGACAATCTGGCCCTCAGTTCCTAGTCTTCAGGATGCTCATACTCTCAAACTAGAAAAGCACAACAGATGTGCTTTGATAAATACCCCTAAAGCACAGAGGAATTCAAGAGTTACAGTGATAAAGTATCACAATTTATGACATGGCTCAGTTAATAATCCTGGGAGCTCAGAGGGAAAATTCATGCTTAGTTTTAAGATTAAGGGTAAATTCTTCTTTTCTACAACTGGCAAAACATTGTTTTACATTGGCTTAAAAAAAAATCCTCAGACATATCTTTTTATTTATTTATTTATTTTCCCTATTGTTTCTAGTCTTCTCCCTTTGTTTACTTGAAGTTTCATTCTATTCCTTGCATTTTTATCTCTTTCTATGCTCACCCTTTTCTCTTTCCTCATAATACCTGAGACGAACTAGAAGGGTAAATTCAGGTAGAGAGCATGACAAGGCTCTGAAGGTACAGCCAGGAGACTGGAGTGCATTTCACATATGATCTAAGGAGCTGGATGTGGCTCATGTCTGATAAAAACTACTGTAACAGTGCATTCTTCTCTTTACGTATGAAAAGATTTATCAGTAGTTTATTACACTGTTATTCAGTAGGCATCATTCCAGATGACATCTTCCTTTTTTTTCACCAAAAATAATCAGAACTATTTTCTGCTGTAAATACAAGAGATAAGTTGATAGGTCTAGTTATTTTCTGTCATAGCAGAACAAGTAATAAGGCATAAGGCTTTTCTACCTCTGTTGCCTTATGGGAACAATAATATGAGCCTTCAGGCTTCTGAGGTCATAAATCTCCTAAATAGGAATCAAGAACCATGTTCTTTGTAATTTATCATATTGTCAGTTATTATAGATATCCTTTCATCTAAACTCTCCTTGCACTATATCTTTCTCATCTTCTTAAGGCAACTCTGTTTATCACTGTTATGCATCTTACATTTCTGCATTTACTTTTGGCTCTCCTTACATCCACTTCCCCACCTTTGTCATTCCCACCACCCCCTCACACCTCCTGTCCACTGGTCCAGTGATTTCTTTCTGCCAGTCCCACCTCCCTATTCAGGTTGAATAATATCTTGCCCAAAATACTTTCAGATACTAAAATATTGTGCTGGAATTGTTTTCTCAACCAGTAACAAATACAACCTTTCTCATCTCACCTAACTTTGAAGACAGTATTAAATTCCTAGTAGCTGATGAAGATTACCTGTCACAGGCTAAATTGTCTGTGTCATTTGTAGCTTTTTTTCTCCTACTGATCATTTTGCTTTTCTTTTGACTAGTGTACAATTTGCTTAAATAATTCGCTTAAATTCTGGTTGTGTAAATATCTGAAGATTTAAACATATAAAGTTTCAGGATGATTGCTTCATTTCATTTCAGGTTACTGATAAACTCAGCTCCTCCTTTCTTTTATTGGAAAGTTTCCAAAAAAAAAAGTGCTAAATGATTTCCTGGTGAATGCACAACATTCTATTTTTGATTCTTAAAACAGTCTGTATCATTGTTCGTTCTAAATATTGATGAAAAATTCCTGATTAAAAATTTATATATCATGCAGTTAAATAACTTTATAAATAAGCCTATAAGCTAGAACACTTAGTATATTGATAGATGTTATGTTTTTAAAGATTTGTTCTAACAACTAATAGAAATGGCTTTATTTCTCTACTTTTTGAACAGTAATGATCATTTCTAGACACAAGATGAAAACATGAAAAAAAAAAAAATCTCTCTCTGTGTAAGTTTCCATTAGCCTCTTTCTCCTTAAAAAGCTCCAAAAATCCTTAATGTCAATGAAATAAAATAAAATAAAATACTAAAAACCAACCCTTCGTAAAAATTAAGATATCATTCACCTTTTTCAAACATTTTACGAATGCTAATTTTAATGCCATGTAATTAAAACTCCATGGAATGTTGTACATTGAGAGCAAATATTTTCAAGTTTTATTGTTTGTTTGTTCTAATATAAGAAGAAATTCATAAATGCTTCAAAACTAGGACAAATATGTGTCTATAAATAGCAATCACTATCAGTGAAACACAGCAACTTAATCTCCACTAGAATCTATTCTGAGCACAAAGTTAGGCTGAAGGACATGAAACTTGTTTTGGTTCCCATTTTCTTCCCATCACTGTTGTCACTCTAAACATTCCCATGTTCTCCACTTGTCTCATACTCCCCTAATCCATCTATTTATGACTGTATATTTTTCTCATTCTTGACATCTCAGGTTCCTACTTTCCTTCCTCTGATAAACAGCAGAGTAGTTTTTCCCTTGAATTTTCATCCTTCTAATCTGCTGAGAATCCAATCTGACCTTAGGCTCCATTAAAGAAGTATAGAGAAAACACTTTTTAAAAGGGTAAGAATACCTTTTAAACATGCTGAATCTTTCTGAATAAAATGATTTTATTATTATTATTATTATTATTAGATATTTATTTGATATTATATGATAATCTGGGTAGGACTTCTTTACAGTATATAGGAACAAAATGTACAGCAGAATAAAGGAATATAGGACACAGATTATAGGAATATGGTACATATAATAAGATAGCATATTGGAACATAAAGCAAACCTGTTGTTTGGAGCTGTTAGGTAGACACGTTATCCTTGATCAATACATCTCTCACCTCAAGCTTCATTCTACTACAATATTCTGGAGGGGAGTTGCATCATTCTGCAGACAAACTATAGCAAGGATTGGAAAGAAAAGTGGCTTCCTCAGAATTTCTTTTTGTGTCACTCCAAACTATTTTCTGAAAAGGTAGAAGAGTTTATTTTCAAAGTAGAATTGGCTAGCATCCTCAGCTTAGACCTCATGAATACTTCGATATTTCTCAGAGTTTAATACCCCCTAGAATATAATTTAAGTCTTCTCTCTGAGGCAATTGGGCTTCGGATGTCTTAGCCAGTCTCCAGGGAATTTAGAGTGATGCATTATTATTTTCCACAGTCACCTACACAGCACCCTGAGGTAAGATGCTGATATGTCTAATGCCATATAGGAAGGCAGTGTCAGAACTAAGATCCAAGTTGTTTCCCAGTCATATTTTTGATTCCTTCAGGCACAGAAGGCTATCAGTCCCAAAGACTGTTACTCAAAGTGGCCAGAACTCCACCAATCACTCAGTAAGAGGTTGCTGTGTGCATCCTGTCAGAGGCAGATAAAGAGCTAAGCAGCCCTAATGGGATAAGTGTAGCCCACAGCTGTATGATGCTGGTTGCTGGCTGGGTTGGCATATAAAAGCAAGAAGTGGGGGCAGGTTTCTACACATTTTTGAAAATCTGGCTGGATATAATTCTTGCTGCATTTCGAACTGATGTTTTGTGTGTGTATGTGTTTTTGTTTGTTTGTTTTGTTTTGTTTTGTTTTGTTTTCTGAGGTGTTCTTCAAGTCCAAATATATTGAGCAATTTGGTGTGCAAATGGACATGACAGACAGACTGTCTACAGCTTGTCCTTCAAGAAGAGGTCAGGCAGCCCATGGAGCTTGTAAGATTTGGGGCACTGCTGTACTCACCCAGTGAAGTGTGGACATGATTAAAAACACTGCAGAAAAACAGTATAGATTTCTTTACCATGCTACTGTTCAAGAGAGCAAATGTGTACTTGATTCCTATGACATGCCTCTAGAGTAGCAGTTAGCAACCTTATGTACATCCCGGATAAGACCTGGAGTACAAGGTTAGTGTGGTTTGTTAACTTGGAGTCTCCACTGCTGTCAGTTCAGTTTAGCCATGCAGGGCAGTTTGCAATTAGCTCATATGGTGTTCTGGAGCTCTAAAGGCACAGCTGGTGTATGGGGAAAAAAAAAAAAAAAAAAAAAAAAAAAAAAAAAAAAAAAAAAAAAAAACTTATTTCTATCTCTGACTTTGCCCATTCTGTCTGCCAAAAAGTAGGCTCTGCACACAGACCTCATGTCCTCTTTGCCACCCTCTCTTCCCTTTCTCTCTGAAGGTCTGCTGGTCTGTGAAGGGGAGCTATGATTGTGCTTTCTTTGTTGTGCACCATGTAGCAGTGGCAGACAAAAAATGCATTGTAGATGAAGATAAAAAAGCCCATGAGCTCTTCTCTGTGAACTCTTTTGCTATAATTGTTTCTTTTCTAAGGATAGAACTCTATACTCCTGCAAGAAATGACTGGGCTTTGTGGATAAAATCAAACCCTAGCTGAATACCTTTCAGTCATTTGTACCACATAATTCCTTTACTTTTAAGTACTATGTTTGCTGTTGTTTCAAGTTGTTGAGCTACATTTCCAGTGACAGAACTTATTTCTCTTTTGCCAGTCATTCTGAGTTTTGGAAGAAAAGGGTTTTATGTGATCAGAAGAAGCAGTCTGATGTACAAAATCATCTCTGTCCTGCTTAGAGGTATTATTATAGTTATTCTGGGATAGACAGTGTTTCCCTCTGAACACAGGTGGTGGTGTGCAGCAAGAGGAGTGATATCTGCAGTAAGGGATCTGAGTGACAGCTGCTGTCCTTGGTGTCCATGTGTTGTTTGAAGGGGAGATGACTGACTATTGCTTTAGCATCTTATAAGTCTGTGAAAGAGTAAGCTTAAAGAAGGAAGGGGGAAGAAACCTATTGTAAATTCCATTGATCCCCAAATGTCCCAAATATACAGTGGCATCCTAGAACACTGATCCTCTGAATAGTCTTCTGGATTTTAGTTGGGCCACCAAATCTCAAAATTAAATTTGTACTTAGGAGCACGTCTTAATGGAGTAATGCTAAAAAAGCACTAACTCTTGTTGGCTGCTGGCATTTATCTCTTTCTCACTCCTTCTTGATACTGCAGAAAAATGCCTTCTGTGAAGCAATGATGTAATTCAGTCTCATAAAAGAACAGCCCTTGAGAAAACAGGCACAACAATTTCACATCACGCAGAAATTATGTATAACAACCTTATCAGTGAACATTTTAACTTTCATTTACGCCACCCTGTTGAAGCAACTTTGAGAGATTTAAGGTTTAAAAATAAATGTAGATGATGCTATATCATGTCATTAAAGCTGTCACTCAATTATTGCTAAAATCATGCTTTTTAATTATGCCTTTTGAAAATACATGGTGCATAAAGGAATTAGCAATATCTAATAAATGGAACACAGCAAACCCCAGCAAAAGAAAGGAAAAATTATGTAAAGGAACTCTACGCATGCCCTGAATTGGCCATGTGTCTAAGATATTGATCTGTTGCAGACAGTATGGGCTGACCCTATTTACTAGGTGAAGCTGAAATAGAAAATTGCATAGCAGCTTAAGGATCACAGGGGCAGCCAAAGACTATCTGCCACTCAGAAGCTGCCAATGCATATTCCTTCGCTGCCTTATTCTAATTCATGGCTAGATGTTTTAGGTCACCTAGATAGGTGTTGTAAAGGCCTCATTCAGGAGAGCATATTCCTGAGGATTTTTCTGAAAAATATTGTATCTTTTGGTCACATCTGATATATTGTTTAAAATGATGCAAGGAAGTAAAGCATTTTGTGCATTGAAAATGTTTTTACAAGTTTACAAAGAGCATGTATTGTTATGCATTATACTGAATTCCTACTTAATGTGATCACATTGCTGGTTTTGGATTGGTATATGATCAAACCATTTAGAAGTGCTTTTCACAAAACTGGAAGATAGCTCAGATGTTGAAGTCTGATCTTATTTACATCTGAATAAATGCCTATCCAAGAATTTTCCAGGAGTAGTCTTATTTGCTAATTTAAGAGGGTATTCTATCAAACAGTTAAAAAAAATAAAACTGTGAAACCATGTCTGTCCTAAGTGTAGGCTATCTGCTCATCTAGACAAAACATATACTTACAACTATGCTAATAAAGAAAACAGAAATACATGGTCTTAACCACATTGCCAGAGTTCTTGCCTTTTAGCATTACAGACCGTCAGCAGTTTATCCCTTTGTGCGTCAGAAGGTCTTGCATCTTTATAAATTAAAACCACACATGCATACATACACTTACTTTTTTTCTCTCTCATTCTATTTATACCACTTAGATTCTTTGAAGTAAAAGGTCTGAGCTTTTATTATATCAAGCATGAATGTGTATCCTATATTTAGCACCCTGCAAAAAAAAAAAACAAAACTATTTGCACAGGTGCAGTCCACTCTGGATTAGCTATTGTTATCTATTCTAGCTTCCTTTTAAATTGCATGGCATTATGTTTCCCAGAGTAACATGAATGTTCTGTGCTTCTTATATCATTTCAAGTTAATTTGTGGAGTTTCTTTAACATTATTAATTTTTTAGCTCTTCCTAAATATCCTGATTGGAGTGTTTTTGTTTTTGTTTGTTTGTTTGTTTACGTTCTAATGTGCTGAGTGTCTGAGCCATACACACCATGTAATCCTTTACATGTGGCCATTGCAAATGCAAAATTACTATCAAATCAAAATAATGTCTGCAAATGTTTTCACTAAGTGCCTGACATAAAGGAATTAAACTTTAATGATTCACGTCTCCTCAGCATATAGGAGGAAAATGGGGAAAAATAAAAAATAAAAAAATAGTACTTTGAAGTCAACAGATATTTTTAGGCTAGAGCTCAGTTTCTGTCAGTCACAGGTATAAAATGAAAGTGACTATGTGTGTGTGTTGTGTGTATGTATATGCATATCTGCATACAAATATTAATTAATACTTCTATTATCAAGTAAGATTATCACATTCATTACTTCACAAAGAGGCTCAAAGCTTCACAGGGCTTGACTTAAAAATATCTGAAACTGTACATCTTCATAAAAGATCATCGATTAGCAAAGAGAAATCAGGGCTGTAGTTTCATTATGATACAATACACAGTATACATTACTCAAAACAGGAATAGTTGAACATTGTAATAATTCTCAACAAGCAAAAATGTTCAGTAAGTTTTTCTGTTCTGTATATTGGAAAAAGACAAATGCTATACTTAGATTCTAGCATGAGAAAAATACTTTTTGTTTCAATTGTAACTAAATAAGAAGTTAACATCAGCTACTGAAGATTAAAAGAATTATAGCTAGCATTTATAGATGTCTTGCATATAAAAGCCTTGAAATCAAGGAGCTCCTTGGATTATAATAAATGATTTTTGCCTGTTCTTAGAACAAATAGAAAAAAAATCAAAAGAATGGAAGATAATAGCTATTATATCATTACTTAAGAACCATAAATAAAACAACATGGGGAATTTAAGCCCTTAGGAAAAGTAACGAAATGGTGATAGAAATCTCAGTTAATAAACTATTTAAATGATCACAGAATCATAGAATGGCTTCAGTAGGAAGGGACCTTAAAGATTATCTAGTTCCAGCCCTTCTGCCACGGGCAGGGATGCCACCCACTAAATCAAGTTGCTCAGGGTCTCATCTAACCTGGTCTCAAACACCTCCGGGGATAGGGCATCCACAACCTCTCTAGGCAACCTGTTCCAGTGCTTCACCACCCTCTGAGTGAAGAATTTCCTCCTAACACCTAATCTAAATCTTTCAGTTTAAAACCATTCCCCTTTGTTCTGTCATTATCTGATTGAGCAAAGTGTCTTTCTCCATCTTTTTATAAGCCCCCTTTAAGTACTGAAAAGCTGCAATAAGGTCACCCTTCAGCCTTCTCTTCTCCAGACTGAACAGTCTCATCTCTCTCAGCATTTCTTCTTAGGAGAGGTGTGCCCTCTGATCATCTTTGTAGCCCTACTTTGGACCAGTTCTAACAGATCAACATCCTTCTTGTGCTGGGGGTCCCAGACTGGATGCAGCATTTCAAGTGGGGCCTCACAAGGGCAGAACAGAGGGGGACAATCACATCCTTTGACCTGCAGGCCACTCCTCTTTTGATGCAGCCAAGTATGTAGTTTACTGTCTGGGCTGCAAGCATGCACTGCTGGCTCATGTCAAGTTTTTTGTCTACTAGAATCCCCAAGTCCTTCTCTGCACGGCTGCTCTCACTAAGTTCTCACAGTCTGTACTCATTGCCCCGACTTAGTTGCATTTAGACTTGAACCTCATTCAGTTCACAAAGGCCCAAACCTCAAGTTTATCCAGGTCCCTTTGGATGGCACCCATTCCTTCTGTTGTATCAACTGCACTACTCAGCTTAGTGTCATCTACAAACTTGCTGAGGGTTCACGAGATCCCACTGTCTATGTCGTTGATAAAAATATTAAACAGCAGTGGTCCCAGGACAAACACCTGAGGGACACCACTCATCACTGTACTCCACCTGGACATAGAAACATTGACCACTACTCTCTGGGCGTGGCCATTCAGTCAATTCCATATCCACTGAATGGTCCACTCATCAAGTCTTCATCATCTCTCCACTTTGGAGATCTAGTTGTCGTGTTGGACTTTGTCAAAGGCCTTGCAGAAGACCAGGTAGATGACATCAGTCAGTCTTCCCTTGTTAGTTGATGCAGTCACTCCATCACAGAAGACCACCAGATTGGTCAGGCACAAATTGCCCTTGGTGAAGCTGCTGCTGCCTGTCTCAGATCACCTCTTTGTCCTGCTTGTGCCTTGACATTGCCTCCAGGAGGATTCCTTCCATGATCTTGCCAGGCACAGAAGTGAGGCTCACCGGTCTGTAGTTCCCCAGGTCCTCCTTTCTAACCTTTTTAAAAATGGATGTTTCCCTTTTTTCAGTCACTGGGGACTTCACCTGACTGCCATGACTTTTCAAATATGATAGAGAGTGTCTTGGCACCTACATTGGCCAGTTTCCTCAGGATCCAAGGATGCATGTTATCAGGCCCCATAGACTTGGACCTGTTCAGTTTCATCAGGTAGTCTTGAACCTGCTCTTCACTTACAGTGGGAAGGACTTTGCTCCCCCAGCCCTCATCTATGGGTTCAGGGACTTTAGAGATGTGGGAAACCTGACTGGCAGAAAAGATTGAGGCAAAAAAGTTGTTGAGTACCTCAGCCTTCTCCAAGTCTGTTGTTACCAGTTTACCTTTCTCATCCATCTGAGGGAGTACACTCTCCTTAGCCTTTCTGTTCAGACTAATGTAGCTACAGAATCCCTTCCTATTATTCTTTGCATTCCTTGCCAAGCACATCTCCATCTGTGGCTTGGCTTTCCTGATCCAAACCCTGCACATCAGACAGCATCCCTGTACTCTTCCCGGGTCACATGTCACCACTTCCACTGCCTGTGCATTCAGTACTTGTGCCTCAGTTTGACGAACAGGTCTTTGCTCTGTAATCAATCACAATAATATAACACAAGAGAATTGACATGATATATGGAAAATGATTCCCTCCAGCACAGACTCATTATAATAAGATAATTTCTGTTGATAAATATTGAATTATAGAATCATAGATTCACAGAATATCCATAGTTGGAAGGGACCATTAAGTCTGACTCCTGGTTCTACACAGGACCACACAGAAATCAGACCATATGTCTGAGAGCATTATCCAAATGCTTCTCAACTCTGGCATCTTTGGTGCCATGACCAATTCTCTGGGGAGCCTGCTGCAGTGCCCACACACCCTCTCAGTGAAGAAACTTTTTCTGAACCTCCCCTGTTACAGCTCCATGCCTTTACCTAGGGTCCTGTCACTGTCACCAGAGAGTGCACCTGCCCCTCTTCTTCCCTAAGTGAGGAAGCTGCAGGCCACCAAGAGGCCTCCCCTCAGTCTCTTCTTCTCTAGGCTGAACAAAGCAAGCAACTTAAGTGGCTCCTCATACATGTTCTCCTCTAGACACTTCACTGTCTTTGTAGCCTGCCTTTGGACACTCTAATAATTTTGTGTCCTTTTTATACTATGGTGCCCACACAGTACTTGAGGTGAGATTACCTCAACTGGCTTCCCTTGGCCAACTAGATGGGTTACCTTGTCAAAAAAGGAAATTAAGTTAATTAAACAGGACCTTCCCTTCATGAACCTGTGCTGGCTATTACCAGTGACCACATTGTCCTTCAGGTGTTTTTCAATAACTCCCAGAATAATTTTCTCCATAATTTTACCAGACACCGAAGTTAGACTGACAGGCCTGTAATCTCCAGAGTGTTCTTTCTTGCTCTTCTTGAGAATTGGAACAATATTTACCAGCTTCCAGTCAAATGGGACCTCTCCAGATTCCTAAGATGACTGCAAAATAATTGAGAGAGGTCTCGTGATGACATCAGCCAGCTCTCTGAGTACACTGGGATGAATCCCATTGGGACCTATAGACTTATATGCATCCAGGTGGAGCAGCAAATCCCTCACAAGTTCAGGACTGGCTGGGGGCGTTATTATTCCTGCAGTCACGGTCTTCCAGCTCAGTTTCAGAGGTCTCAGAGCTCGTCATCAGTGTTGAAGACAGAGACACAGAAGGCATTAAACATCTCTGCTTTAGCTATGCCCCTATTTGTGATGTGACCATCCTCATCGGGTAACAAATCAATGTTTATTCCAATGTTTTTATTTCTTTTTCCACCTATCATCTACAAGATTTCTGCTCAGCCATGTCAGCCTTCTGTGCCACCTGTTTGACTGCCAACATTTTGGAATTACCTGCTCCTGTCCTCTTAGGAGGTGGTACGTAAAAAGTGACCAGCACTGAGACCACGACATCTTCAAAAGTAGTTTCCATGGGGACTTTACTAACTAGTTCCCTGAGCAGCCTGAAGTCTGCTCTCCCCATATCCAGCATCGAAGTTTTGGTGCCAGTTCTGCTGTCACTAAAGATTTTAAACTCAACTACTTCATGGTCACTATGGCCAAGACAGTCACCAATCACCACTTCACCCACAAAACCCTTTCTGTTTGAAAACAACAGATCTAGGAGGGCACCTTTCCTTGTCAGCTCCCTCAGCACCTGTACCAAGAAGCTGTCATCAAGGTGTTTTAGGAATCTCCTGGACCTGTTTATATTAGCTGTGTGGTATTCACAGTTAACATCTGGCAAGTTACATACAGTCCAGCCTCTCTATTACATGCAGTGCCACCCCCCTGCCTCACCTGCCCTACCTATCCCTTCTGAAAAGCTTCATCCATCACAGCACACCAGTCACAGGACTGTTTTCACCAGGTTTTGCTTATGCGAGTGATGTTGTAGCTCTGGAACTGATGCAAGGCTCTGACTCCTCGTCTGTTCCTTGTGATGTATGCATTGGTGTAGAAACACTTGAAATGCACTTCATTGTACCCAGCACCTCATGGAGCAGACTGAAGGATCTCATTAGCACACAGTCCCTCATATTTTGTCATGACATAGATAGCTTACCACCAGCAGGCCTGTTTTTATCCCTTTCCCCCTTCAAATCTAGTTTAAAGCCCTATTGATCAGCTCTGCTAACTACTATACTGCCCATATATTCAAACTAGTCTAGGACAATAATTTAGCATTACTAATTTTGATTTGGAAACTGTAGAAATAAAAATTTACCATATGATCAAGTGGGTTAAGTACTAGCTAGGTGACACATATCAAATGAACATGTAGAAAGAGATCTATCTGAAAGTGGTCGGTCCTGTCTAATTACTCTATAGTGAAAAATTATAAAACAAAGTTTTCAGTTGACATAGAACTTAGAATACTGATACATAATGGAATAAATAGTAATTGAAACTTATTGAAAGTTCTGGATTGCTTGGGATACTGAATGCAAATAACACATGTATTTAAGGGTAACCTATGATGGGTGAGATTATAGAACAGGACTTTTCTGGGAAGAAAAAAATTCTGAATACCATGCTAATAAAGTTCAGCTTGACTGTCACTTGCCAAAAAGAATTTTTTTTTAAAAAAAAAAGGGGGGGGGGGGAAGGGGCTCAGGTGCACCAAGCTATGTAAAGCAATAAGTAAAGTCCTTCTACCACTTCAGTCTATAGTGTTGACACAATCTCCCAGTGATCCTGTATCCATCTGAAATATTGAAATTTCACATATATAGAAATATTAGTGAAAAGTACAGAAGAAATTTCATAAGGTTCATAAATCAAGTGAAAAGCAAAATATACATTAAAAGACTCTAGAAGCTCTTTGTATTCAGTTTATCAATTAAAATGTCAAGAAAAATTGTAGCATATACTGAGGTGGTGGATATCAAACATAGGTTCTATAATCTAAAAGAGAGAAATGATTTTTTCCATTGGTTAGATTTGAACCTAGATAAAGGATCTATATTTTAGCAAATTCTCTATCAAGAGAATTTTAAAATCAAAATTAGCCACTGGTTCTGAAACAAATGTAATTTGGACAAGAATTAGCCTTAGGAAGCATTTATAGCACAACCTATGTCATGTAAATAGTTATTAATGAAGAGGTCCTTTCCAGGAGGGAAGTAGAAATGGGTGTAGAAATTTATGAAAACCTACAGCTTGACCAAAATACCATTAAATCTATTTAAAAAATACAAAGAAATCTATTTCTTATGCTACTGTCTAAAAAAAATAAATAATAATAATAATAATAATAATAATAATAAACAGAACATGATTCTGATGGCTAGCTAAGAAGATATTGAAAATGTATTCCTTTATGAAACATGTCATATTTTGAGGAATCCTGTATACCTTATTTTCTGTTTCTGATATTAAAACAAAAGAAGAAAAAAAAAAAGAAAAAGAAAAAGAAGAAGAAAAAGAAAAAAAAGAAAAAGAAAAAGAAGAAGAAAAAGAAAAAAGAAGAAAAAGAAAAAGAAAAAGAAAGAAAAGGAAAAGGAAAAGGAAAAGGAAAAGGAAAAGGAAAAGGAAAAGGAAAA